>NC_027750.1:34836102-34891792 GCF_000695525.1 Brassica oleracea var. oleracea
TATATATATATATATATAATATGAATATCTATTAATAAAACTTCATATTCATACGATTTATTAGGGTTGGACATTTTATCCGATACCTGAACCCGTATCTGAATCCGATCCGAAGTAGCAAAATACCGAACAGTTATTGAATTCGAAGAGATTGGATATCCAAACCCAAACGGGTAATATCCGAACCCGAACAGGTAATATCCAAACCCGAATGATATTCTAAGATAACCAAATATAAGTATACTTAACCCTATATTTCTAGTTTACTCCTCTCATTTTATTCAAAAATTGTATATTAATGATGCAAATTGCTCAAAATTAGATAATATACATATAACTAAGGACAAAATCATTTGCTACTCACTTAAAATACATATCAAGCTCTTGTTTATTGCATTAACAAACGTTGCATCTAAAATTACAAAACAACAACTAAATTAGTGGTTTTCTGTTTTTAAAGTTTTATCTAAAAACCTATTAAAAGATTAATCTTTTGAAAATTAGTAAACCAGTTAAGTTAAAAATATATTTTAAATACAAAAAAAAACTTAAACAATGAATAATTTATTTAATTTTTCTTCAAAATTTAGATATCTGAACCCGACCCAAAATATTTGAACCCAAACATAAAATACCCGAACCGGACCCGAAGTGTAGAAATACCCGAACAGTTTCTATATCTTTATACTGAAATATCCAAAAATCCTAAATACCCGATACGAACCCGTACGTGTATCTGAACGCTCACCCCTACGATATATGATCATTTGTATCTTGCTTGAACAGAAAAATAGTTAAACCATTGATCACAAAATTTTCAATGTAGAACTTTTACCACTTTTAGTAATTTATAGTCGTTTTTTAAAATTCAAAATATAACATATATGAAAAAATTAAAAAAAAAAATTTATTATATCTTTAATGTGATTATTTAATTTCTTTTAATAATATAAAATTAAACAAAAAAGATAGATGATACAAAAATTGTTATCAAATATGTATTATTCATAATCATTAATTGTCATATATATGTTAAACATATTAGGTAATTCCGTAGCTTTTATTTAAGAAAGAAAAAATATTATTTGGTACACTAATAAGTAATTTGATAGATAGTTTAATAAAAAACATAGTATAAGTTTTTATGGACCAACTTATTTTTTTAAGAATTCTAAAAATTATCCTCGTGATGACAAGAGTGTACGAAAACATATTGTAATGCTCCAGGATTAATTATATACAGGAGCTTTTGTTAATTCAAAACTAATTACATCATTTTTGTTTTAAGAAAATTGTGCTCTAGTTATTTTTTCCATAATCTTTACAAACAAATACTCATGAATATTTAGTTTGGGGTTTAGCATCCGTCTAGAGAAAGAAAACAAAATGCATCCTTACTAAGAATTCAATCCAAGGGTTGTAAGCATGAAAATGGACCCATCTCATAGGGTTTCAAGTTCTCTAGACGATGAATTAGAAGTTTTATCTATGAGATATGATAGAATAAAGGATAGAACAAAAGGTAAACGTTTTCTAGATTTTTCTACTACGAAACAAAAAAGCTACGTATATATTGTATGTTATAAATAACAAAACGATTTGGTTAAATTAGAAAGTCTAATTTATTTTTGTACAAAAGATATAATATACATTACAACAAATCTAGATCAATATATCCAAATTGATTTTGGAATTGAATTTTTTATATCAAAACATGTAAAATATTCTCATGATTGTATTGACTTTTCATATTTCTGATTTTAATATAATTTTTAATAATTTTTTTCGTTATTATGAAAGTAATTATGTCCACCAATTAATGCAAAAGTATAAAAGAGAAAAAAAAAATTCTCATTATGGCATATTTGCTCAATTTCTCCTTACGCAAAAATAATTTAGCAAAGAATAAATAAGAATTTCAGCATTACAGAACGTTCCACTATGTAATAACGTGCAGGATCCAATTATCCATCTCTGTATTATTGTTATTAGTTCTTTTATAAAATTAACTCAATATCCCAATTGTTTCCTCTATCTATAAACAAATCCAACAACAAATAAACATTTCTTTTTAAAAATATAATAATAATAATGCAACTATAATTGCGCAAGTCCACTCCAATCATTTTCATTACAGACTCAGTCAAGCTGAAGCAACTGGTAAGAAACGACTGTTATGCTTCACGGCCACTGACCCCATTCTCCGCTTGAAAGTTGACTTTTAATATCCACCGAGTCAACGTTAAGCAATAACCACCGAGACTTGATCAGCCGGTAAGTTTAAGTCAAATCCACGGTGGCCCCCGAACGCGGTTTGTTCCGACGATCTTTCGTCATCCACGTCGCTGACGTCACTGCCACCCATGACTTCCACGCTGCCGTTACCGTTTCCGTTATTACCACCGTCATAGTGAGACCGTTTGTGTCCACCTAATGCTTGACCAGACGAAAACGACTTGAAACAGATTGAACAAGTGTGAATCTTTCCGCTTAGATTAACACCGTTACTGGCAGTACCGTTACCGCTAAAAACAACGGAACCACCGTTACCGTGACTGTTGTTATTAGATGGCTCTTGGCTGCTCGGAACGTTAACGTTATTCGCTGGCGGTTTCCGGTGACTCGTCTTGTGACCACCCAAGGCTTGGTAAGAGTTAAACGACTTTCCACAGACCGTGCACTTGAAATCACGGTGATCGGAACGAGACCGATGTGACGGCGGAGGCGGAGTAAGAGGCGGTTGCACGGCGGTTCCACGAGCGAGCATGAGGAGGCAAAGAGCGAGATACTCTTCTTCGGAAGGAGTGGTTTCTTGATTGTGATGATTCTGATCAAGACGTTGTCGCTTGGTGCGTTTTCTTTTAGCCCACTGCTCGAGATTATCCGGCTCCATTTCTTCACGATACCGGAGAAGAGGCAGAGCCGTGGCGGTGGCTGAAGTCGGGGAATTGAGGGTCTCAAGAGCCATTTATAAATGTTTTTTTTCTTCTAATTTTCAGATGTGATCTTGAGGTATTTAAGAAAGAGAGGAAAGAGTGAAGTGTGTGATGTATTGTGAGCACGTCTTGTGTTTGTGTTTGTGTTTGTGTTTGTGTTTGTGTTGTGTTGTGTGTTTTGGGAGTTGGTTTGATTTATACTAATATATTTCCCCAAGGGATCTTTAGAACTGGGATTGAGAGTGGGAACGTGGGCTATGAGTGATCAAGTGGTGCTGCTCTTGCTTTCTTCAATCCATTAAACTCCTTTATTTTTATGTATTATGTTGTCATTAATTTTGGAATATTAGCATCATTTTCATTTACCAAGTCAATGCATTGTTTGTAGCTTATAAATTGCTAAACTTGAGAAATTTCAAAGAATGATAGTAAAATATCTTGCAAAAGACTACTATTCAGCTATATATACATATGCCTACGTTGTTTCAAAAAAAAATATACATGCCTACGTAAACACTTTCGAGTTTATATACCAACCAAGCTAATTATATATAGACTCAAAGCTAGAAACTTTTAACAATACTATGGTTTGTTATAATTACTTTCTATGATTCCCAATTTTTTTTAAAAAAAAAAATATATAGTCCACTTGCATTTTCGTAAATATCCTCTCAACTATACTATATGCATACATCACCCCTTTAGTTTCTCATTACGTAGAAGACCAAGTTTTAAACCAATTGGTTGGGAAATATTCAAATTTTTTTTAATTAAATATAACGACTTTCAAGTTGGTTCTTACACTTTTCGCGGTAGCCACCCAAACATAAGGATTAGGAATGTCAAAACTATAATTAAAATTTTAATCAGGAAGACAGTTGTTCTTTAAACGGAGTGCCATATCTTAGGAGTTGTATTTAAAAGTTTATAATTGAAAAAGATGAGGCTTTTGCTACTCTGTTTAGTGATATGTGGTGGCATTGTGCCATTGCTTATCTGGCGTTCTTACATTGGCTAAAGAAGGCTAAAATTCTGTCTGGTGGCTCACGTGGCATAATAAGAATGGTGAAAAATTCCGGCGGATAGTTAAAGTCGTTACGAGACTTAAGCCTCAGGCTATACATGACGGTGACAGGTCGATGCAACACCGTCTCACGCATTATCTCTGTTTGATCGATCCGAAACTTTATTTGGTTATTTAGAAAGAAAAACAACTTTCTTAAAGTCTTTTTTTTTTTATAGTTTTTGTCCTTTTCACAAATGAAAATGACGCACTCGGTTTTCTCAAGTGTTGCGTGCATATGTATATTACGATTTTTATAGTTATTCCTAATTATGTGTGTGTGTGTGTATGTGTGAAACTTGCCCACTAGTCAGTAATGACCAACTTAAAACCAATACAACGATGTGTTATAAAAACAAAGAAACAAAAGGAAATGAAATTTAAATAATGTTTTAAATATAACAATTGGGTTTCGTTGACGAGGATAAAAAGAAGTAGAGTACTGGGTCTTAGTCTTCGTGTTGTTACATTATGAACTCGGTCGTCGTTGTTCTCATAAGAGTTTTTGTCTACTTAGTCAATTCAATTGCCAAAACACTTCAACGAACCTAAAAGCTGTCGTTTAGCTTAAGATATTGGGAAATTTTCTACGCGATTTAATGCCTACACAGTGCACATAGAAACAGTCTTATGAATATTCGCAAAAGTTAACAAATACAAAATAGAAATTTCATTAGTGGTCAATTTGTAATAGAGACCTACATTAAACTACAACTAGTGCTGGCCCGGCCCGGCCCGGCCCGAACCCGCTAAGCCCGTTGATATTTGAGCCCGGTTCGGCCCGGCCCAGAAATATTTCAGATTTTTTTGGATTTTTCGAAAAATAATTTGTCATTGTCACTTCCATCGTTTTAATATAAGTGAATGTTCATTTAAAAAAACAGTTTATTTTTTAGTTTTAAAATATAAAGTAAGTTTAAACTTTTCTTCTTTATCAAAAATATTTTACTTTTTCATATGCTTTAAAAACATATTACAAACAAACCAAAATTTAATAAGATTTAAATAATCAAAAATAAATTAAAACTAAATATATAAACAAAAAAAATTTATGATAAAGATGGTCAAACGTTTCATAATTTGTATTTGAAAACAAAAAAACATGTTGTACATAAAAGAAGAATGTACATTCGCAAAATTTAAAATGTGACACTTGTAATGATCAAACAATAAAGTGCATTAACAACTTTTATCTGTGTTTTATTAGAGTTTTGGATAAAAATATTAAAATAATATGTCAATACTAATAATGGTTTTGATTCAAGAATGATAATATTTAAGCTAAAGTATAAAATTTCAGGTTTTTGGGCCGGCCTTAACCCAAATGAGTCTAAATACCCAAAGCTCAAATGGACTTAGCCCGAAAGGCCCGATTTTTTTTGGGCATATAAAACTAAGCCCAAGTCCGGTAATTTTTAGGGCTAGGAGGGCTCGGACCACGGACTTCGGCCCTAATTGAAATGTCTAACTACAACCAACCAAACTAGGCAAAAGGTTTGGCTTATAAAACTATGAAAATAACATGTAAAACAATATCAACAAGTATCAGATTGGCGCAGCGGAAGCGTGGTGGGCCCATAACCCACAGGTCCCAGGATCGAAAACTGGCTCTGATAAAGGTTATGTTTTTATTTATTTCTCACGTAAAGCAAAGCCCATTTACAAAGAAAAGTGGACTTGTTATTGGACTCAGGCACAAATGGGCTTTATTTTAGCCCTTAAATACAGCCCGATACATTGGGCTAACTCAACCATTGGTGGTTCACTTTATCCAATATTTAGTCATCTTTGTTTCTTTTAAAGAGGAAAGCTTTTTCTTCTAAACAATAACTTAATATTCGCAATTTGATTCCATTTGGACTTATTTTATTAGAAAGGCTGTGGTGAGGCTTGTATTATTGACTGAAGTGGTGTGGGATTCTAAAATTGATTTGAAAGTTTTGCATGATCCCGTCACAATCATTATGACAACAACACTATGAAGGGATTTGTCTGGTAGCTTTATCATGATTACCACCAATAATTAATATTTAACCAGATAATTAAAGAAAGCTAACAAATAAGAAAACGACACCGACTTTAAAATCCAAGCATTGACCCATTCGACCCACTATCTTCTCGGGTCTGTCGGTATCATTAGTTCATTACATGCTTCTAATGGTTTTATACAACGTTATTCTCTCTTAACTACATCAAGTAATTTAAAAATAAAATATATAAACTCGATTTAGGTGTATAGTCATTGGTGAAACCTTTGCAATTATATTAACTTGAAACTAAAAGTTTAGAATTGAAATCATGAAACTCTTTTTAGTAGTTCATTAACTTAAGAATGTACTAAAACATACGCTGAAGGGAGTATAACATAAGCTGTATAAGAAAAAAAATATCAAAGAGTGGCAATAATGATAGAAAAATGATTACAAATGTGTTGAGGAATTATTTATCTTAAGCCTTAAGTGTTTGGTAGAGTTTATGTTACGTGGGACAGAAGGAAACCTTTCTTTTGTCTCTGGAATTTGTTTTTCCCTTTTTGGCCAAGAGGAATATTAGTTCTACTTATTGACAATGTATTATGTATTAAACCGATTCTCACACAAGGCAGCCAAAAGTTAGAAGTATGCTCAAAAGAGGTAAGAATACAATTTACACAATCCTTCTTTAGACAATATAATTAAGACTGAGCCTCTCGTATGTATTGTTACTAACGTGCTCTTGTAAACTAGAGCAAAAGAGATTGGCATCCCCAGCAAATGAGAATAAAAAGGTATAAAGATGAAAGATAATGAGAAAGATGTGCTAAAATGAAAAAGAGAGTTGAGAAAGCAAAGCGCTAGAGAGCGTGTGCTTGACCCTTCCCTTGGTTCTACACTTGTCAATTGCCATAAATAAACATAAACAATAGTCTAGGAGGAGTCGGTGGATCTATAAACAATTTATTTTCTTTTACCCCAAAAAGACGAAAGAAACGAAAATTGAAAGAATAAAAGCAAAAAAAAAAGAAAAAGATAAAAAGATAGAGATGTAACGTTGAGCCCGTTGTGGCGTTGTATCATCACTTTATTCCAAGATTACATTGTATGGGTCTTCTTTTTTTCCTTTTTTATAACACAACTTTTTTTGTTTTTAATACAGACTCACTCATCATAAACCTGACTTATACGTATCAACCATTTCACGTAAAGAAAAACATGTCATTTGTCTGTGAAATTAGTTGTAGGCAGAGTTAAAGTAAATCTTGTTTTATTTCTCGAAACTCCATTTTAAATTCCCAAGCAATACAAATTGCAAATGTTGGCCCATAGTGTCATCTACGATGGACTGGACCACATTGGATTGGCTTTTAGTTATTGTTGTTTGATTTAGAACATACGTTTTAATTCTTTGTAATTGTAATTGTAGATTTAATATTTTTAATTAGTTAATAAGATACAATAAAACCGAAAAGCTGATGGTGGAATGGTATGTACGTGTCTTTTTCCTCCGTCTTGGTATCAACGAAGCAGAATCAGAAATTTCTACGTGGGACGGAGAAGGACCGTCACATTCTCTGTTATATAAATATTAAATACCACTGATATATAAGGATATTTTCGTCTTTCACTGGTTGTTGAATCTCACGTGGCACGGACTTCCAAATATAATATTCTGGGTCGTATTGCAAAAATGAAATCTAATGTAACGCACACCATGACGATGAAAGTCCATTCACAGTTTAATTACAAGGTTGAATTTTATTATGATTAGTAGTCAGTATCCCCGACGCTGGGTGTGAAATGTGAGGCTGTCTATTCTTCATTTTAATGTCTTTTAACCTCCAAATTGACCAGTAATTTAATCGAATTATTTATTTGTTTTTACCATGTTTGCCGCGCACAAATAATGCGACCAGTTTTTTTATTACGGATAATTAACTACTAATTAACGGAAAATTAAAGGAGGTAAAAGTAGATTAAACGATCCCGGAATGCTGACTCAGCAGCTTAAATCTCAGATCTTGAAACGAAACGAACTTTCGCTTGCTCTCCTCTGCTCTTACTTTCCCTTTTTTTATTTTCTTTTTGTTGCATTAACCTTTTTCTTATTGAAGATACAAGCCTCAAAAAGAAAAGGCAGGAAGAAGGAAGAAGATGAACTTAGAGAGAGAGAAGGATTGTAAAACAGTTAATCAAAATTCACCATGAGTTTTCTTCATTCCAGATTCTTCTTCTTCTTCTCGCTTCTCTTCTCCTCCTTCTCTGTATCTCTATCTTCATCCTCTTTCTCCGTTGGTGAAGCTAACGAGATTCATCGAAGAATCCTCCATCAGCCGCTTTTCCCGGATGCTTCTCCTCCTCCTCCTCCGGATTTGGAGTCCACGCCGCCTCCTCCCGACGCTCCCGATCAGCCATTTTTCCCGGAGAATCCTTCCACCCCTGACCAAACTCAGTTCCCTCCTCCTCCGCCGCCTCCTGCTTCCTCCGACGCCAATGGCGGATTACCGATTCCGACCGCTACCACTCAGCAGGCGAAGCCTGGGAAGAAATTCGCGATCGTCATATCCGTTGGAGTCGTCACGCTCGGTATGCTCTCAGCTCTAGCTTTCTTCTTGTATCGCCACAAAGTTAAACACGCAAGCGACACTCAGAAACTCGTTAGTAGAGGAGGCGATGGCGGTTCTCGAAGATTCCAGGAAGATCCGCTTCCACCGACGTCTTCCACATTTCTCTATATGGGAACCGTTGAACCGAGCCGCGAACCGGCCAGCGAGTCTATTGGACCGGTTAATACTTCTCCGTACCGGAAATTAAATTCGGCTAAGAGATCAGATCGATACCGGCCGAGTCCCGAGCTTCAACCGCTTCCGCCGTTGGCTAAACCGCCGCAACCGTCTGAGAACTCTCCCTCGGCTTTGTCTCCTTCTACGTCGTCTTCCGACGAAGAATGCCGCGACACCGCGTTTTACACGCCGCACGGATCCGCTATCAGCAGCGACGACGGTTACTACACGGCGTTTCCTCGGTCAGCCAACAGCAACGGCCATTCCTCTGGATCAGTTCCTCACTCGAAGAGGACTTCTCCGAAGTCGAAGTTTGGATCTAGGTCGCCGGAGATGAAGCACGTTATCATTCCGTCGATAAAGCAGAAACCGCCGCCAGTGCAACCTCCACCGTTCAGGAGCTTGGAAGCTGATGAACTAGAGATTCCTTATCCACAGAACAAGCCTAAGTTCTCTCAGCCTCCTACTCCGCCGAATAGGGCGGCGTTTCAGGCGATTACGCAGGATAAGTCACCTCTCAGCACACGAGTGTCACCACGGAGGTCTCCTCCTCCACTCCATACGCCACCTCCACCTCCACCTCCTCCCCCTCCTCCTCGTCCTCCTCCGCCTCCTCAGATACGGCCAAGAGATTTCCAGATACCTCGAAAGCTCAGCAATCCAGAAGCAACGAAGCCAGACGATCAATCAAGAAAACTAGCATTCAAGACTCCGAGTCCTCAATCGAAAGCTGTTGAAGAGGCCAAAAGTGTATCAGCCGACGGGGACACGGATCCAAGCAGGCCAAAGTTGAAGCCACTCCACTGGGACAAAGTACGCGCGAGCTCTGATCGTGCCACAGTTTGGGACCAGCTCAAATCAAGCTCATTCCAGTGCGTATTACTGTCTTCTGCATTGTTGTTAAACATACGTTTGAATTTGCCGTTTTCAATAACTATTTGAATCTTTGTGGTATTATTAAACAGAGTGAACGAAGATCGGATGGAGCATCTGTTTGGTTGCAGTTCAGCAAGTTCAGCTCCAAAGGAACCTGTGAGAAGGTCAGTGATGCCTCCAGCTGAGAATGAGAACAGAGTACTTGATCCAAAGAAATCTCAGAACATTGCAATCCTCTTGAGAGCACTGAACGTAACTCGTGAGGAGGTGTCAGAAGCTCTTTTAGATGGTAAGTTGTTGTTTCCCACTTGATTCATTACTTACGGTAAAGTTACCTTTGCACAAAGTAACGTTTGGCCTTAACCTAGATCGTTATAAGTTAGTAAGCTATTTGCATCTAGGTTCCTCTGTTCAATGCATAACCTGTTCTTAGTATTGATGCCTTGATGGGCTAGTGGTGATCTTTCTAGTAGCAGGAATAGTAATAGAGATGCTCATAAGAGGTACTGGTGGTGAAAGGATAAGTAATAGTACTAAAAAGGCTTAGGCCACAAGTTATAATCATTGCAAAGAACAATGACATATGAAATGATTTTCTCTGCTTTATATTGCTTCTTAATGATTGCACAACTTATGAATTTTCTTTTAAAAAGGTCATCCGTTGAATTTTACAGGAGTAGCAAGCATTATGTATATATACTTGACATTCATTAAGATTCTCAAAACATAAATTGATTTCTCGTTATGCATTGTTCTCTGGGATGCAAGAAAGCATTTGGTCTCTATTATTGTAGTTTAATTAAAAATTTGTGGCACGGTAATAGGTAATCCCGAGAGCTTAGGTGCAGAACTTCTAGAGACTTTGGTGAAGATGGCTCCAACGAAGGAAGAAGAGATAAAACTCCGAGAGTACTCTGGCGATGTCTCAAAACTAGGAACAGCTGAAAGATTCCTTAAAACCATTCTCGATATCCCTTTTGCATTCAAAAGAGTTGAAGCAATGTTGTATAGAGCCAACTTTGACGCAGAAGTCAAGTATCTAAGGAACTCTTTCCAAACACTAGAGGTTAGTTAGTCACTCACTAAATGATTCAATCTCTCAACGAATTTGTCTTGGTAGTCTCAGTCCCTTGTTTGCTTGTGTAGGACGCAAGCTTAGAACTAAAAGCAAGCAGGCTATTCCTTAAGCTCCTCGAAGCTGTTCTGATGACAGGAAACAGAATGAACGTTGGCACTAATCGTGGAGAAGCCAAAGCCTTCAAACTCGATACTCTTTTAAAACTCGTGGACATAAAAGGAGTTGACGGCAAAACCACATTGCTTCACTTTGTCGTCCAAGAAATCACAAAATCCGAGGCAACCACAACAACAGTAGATGAAACCATCGTCCATGAAAACAAAGACGGTTTCAGAAAGCAAGGATTACAAGTCGTGGCTGGACTGAGTAGAGATCTGGCAAACGTAAAAAAATCAGCCGGAATGGATTCCGACGTGCTGAGTGGGTACGTGACAAAGCTAGAAACGGGTCTTGAGAAACTCCGAGCTTTTGTAAAGACAGAGACAACAACAACAACAACTCCAGGGAAGTTCTTTGATTCGATGAAAACGTTTCTCAAAGAGGCCGAAGAAGAGATTCGAAAGATCAAAGGAGGAGAAAGAAAAGCTCTGTCAATGGTCAAAGAAGTAACGGAGTATTTCCACGGAGACGCAGCAAAAGAAGAAGCACATCCTTTGAGAATCTTCATGGTCGTGAGAGATTTTCTCGGAGTTCTTGATAACGTTTGTAAAGAAGTTAAGACGATGCAGGAAATGTCGTCAGCTATGGGTTCGGCTTCAGCTAGATCGTTCAGGATTTCAGCTACAGCTTCGTTACCGGTTCTTCATAGGTATAAATCAAGACAAGAAGATACAAGCTCAGATAATGAACACAGCAGCAACTCTTCTACGTGATGAAACACACAAAACAAAAGGCTGTACAGTTTCTTACACCGGAGACAAGGGATTAAGTTGGTGTTTCTCAAACCGGAGGAGATATTGAGTTGGTTTACTCGGAGAATATGGCCCGGTTCATGAAGGAACAAACACTACAATGATCAAATTTTCGTTAACAAATAAGTTTCTTTGTTAATTTTTCTTTTTTCGTCGGCAGTTGAAATATAGATAGATATATATATATATAAATATATCCTAATATCTTGAGGTTATTAGTGGAGATTTTGTTTATTTTGGACGTTATAATTTTTATCCAATTCAAAAAGTTAGTAGACGTATGACCACATAAGTAAGAATTATGAATCGTGTTTACTTCTTTTTCTTCTTGTTTTCTTGTTCTATTGGAATCAGAATCCAATACGAAAGTACATAATAAAAGGGAGATTTGTAAAGGAAACGTACGTACATACAAGTGTATGGTTGTAATATGAGTGCACGGATTTGAATTTGAGACGATGGATGTTTCCAACATTATTTAATGAAATACGAACATGTGATGTGAGTGAGACCGATTCTTCTGTACAACTTGTACCACACGTCTCTCTTTCTTACTGCATTTGTCCCCTTGTGCGTCACTTTTTTTCTCCCACCACGATCTTTTCGTTGCAGTTTCCCATTTTTGGAAGTATTAAAAATAACAAAACTAAGTAGGGTCGTATTAAACTTTGGCAGATTCCTGCTTTTATTTTTGTCGTGTTTCTTTCTCAACAGGACACTGAGTTAAAAACAACAAAACCACTAAACCGAAACGAGTAATCAAGCTCTATATAAATAAACCGGATCTAACATTCATAACCAACCAACTTATAGATTTTGACCACCAAATGTGTTTTCTTCTTTCATTTCATTTTATTATGTTACACTTTTTTTCAGGGAGAAGATCACAAGAAACGCTTAAAACTCGCCCTTCTTGGGACTGAAGAAAACGATTAAGACATGGTGGAGGAAGAGCTGGTCACAGGTAGAAAGAAAGGAGAGGCTCCAATTTTCTTAGAACCTAACACATTCTTCACCAGAAGTTTCCATCTAACCTCATCCTTCTTGCTCTGTTTCTCCATCTTCTCCTTAAAGTTTCCGCATAGTGGGACTCGACACTGATCAGAATCAGCGCAAACACGTGAATGCAACTCGAGGAGTTGCCACATTCTCTTGCAATGCACGCAACCTCCCGGAACTCTAAGCTTGCATCCAGCGAAATGCCTGATCAGCGATTCCAACCCTTTGCAAGCTTCGTAGTGACACGTGGCGTGGTTGGGCTTCAAATCTTTATCGTGGGGTCCTATAGTTTTACACCCGTCTCTGCATATATGAACAAGCGCTTCCATCGCTTCGTATAGCTGAGAGTATATCCTCTCTTCATTGCGTTTTCTGATCCTCTCTTTCCGAGCCTGCACAACGTTTTAGAAAAAATTGGTAACGAGCCAGAGTTGCAAAATGAAATTAATTAACTTACGTTTTCTTCGATGAAGACAGAGTCTCTAAGTTCTTTCTCGAGAAAGGGGTGGCTTTTCTTCATAGCTGTCCATGCTTCTGTCGCGTAAAGCTCCTTGAAGTGTTTCATGATCATACGGTGAGATATGACGCTGAGCCGAGGGAAATCACAGAGCAGGGCAAGCTGGAAGACGTCGATTACGTTCTCAGTGGTGAGCAAACCATGTTCTAGATGCCATTCGCAGACCCGTTTCATCTGAGGAACCACGTACGCGTGAGACAGAAGCAGCAAGTGCATTATATACTCATTCATCTCTTCTTTCTTATAGCTACAAACAAGAAAGTCAGGTTTAATAAAAACTAAGAGAATGTTAAAAGAGAGAGGTAAAGAGTAGAGAGAAGTGTACCAAGAAGAGTAGAGGAAACGAATGAAAACTCGGACAGCTTCATGAGGGACGCCACGGATTGAGATTGTATACCACTTTCCATGTTTTTTGGCTTGCTTCAACATGCCTTTGATCACACTTGAAGCAGTCCCCTGTTAAATTACAAACCCAAAAAAAAATAAAAAAAAGACTTTAGTCTAACCTAGAGATCCAAACAACACAAGGATCAATATAGGATTCAAAGGAGAGAGCATTACAATGATATTGGCATGAGCATAGACGATGCCGCCATTATCAGTGTAGATGACAACATTAGCTTTGTATCCGTCATTGAAAAGACGATCCCACATATCTCTTGTGGCTGTGGGAACGCAGGTGTGCTCTGGAGCTGCATCGTTGCGGTATCTTTTTTGGTGGCCATCAGATTTTGAAGGAAGAGGTGGAGGGATCGGTACAGAAGAAGAATCAGCAGCTTTTGGAAGATCAACACAAGCCATCACCATTTCTCCCTTTTTATCTTTTCCCTCCCTGAAGCAAAACCAATTGAAACTTTTGAATACAGAGATCTTTGCTTTTACTTCACACAATAAAAATTCTATGAATAATCCATTATCATTTCACAAATGTTTTTCAAAGCTTTATTTACGATCAAGAATCATAACATATCTTGAAACATTTTCCAAGATTCCATGAAACACCTCTGCTCCTCACACAATACGCAAAAAACAAACAATGGCCAAACCCTAGAAAACTCAAAAACAGATGAATAGAAAAATGTTAAGAAACAAAAACATACCTCCTTCAAACGAGCTAAGCTAGAATCTTGATTCTGACCGAACCGTTAGAGCAAGTTCAATCAAAATTAACTCAATTTAAGAGAATATATATGCAAGTCTCCTCCTTCTTCTAACCAGCAGGAGAAGAAACTCTACAGAGAAGCTTCAAAAAACAGATCAGATCTCTTCTCATTATATAAACACACTCTCGAAACAAGGGAACACGACAAAAAATCTTTTGAAGAAAATAAATTAATTGGATATTTATTTTTGTTGCTCACTTTTTTTCTTTCCGTCAATTATTATTACAAAGATATTTTCTTGTTCATCACCGCCAAACAAACAACACCTGCGCAAAAAATCACCGAGAGGCGCGTGGATACTACGGTTACGAAACGGACGGCTGAGAATCCACGCGCCTTAACGGGGCCCTTTTTTCCCCTCTCCTTGTTGGTTTTATTACCGCTTTATCAATTCAGACACGACTCTGCATGTTTTTAGTTCTTATTTAAAATTTACGAGCCGTACAAAAACAGAACAGTTTGTCCTCTGTTTTCTTTCTTGTTTGGCGCTTCACAGCTCATAATTAGCTGTTCAATTTTTGGATTTTTATCCCTATTCTCATCCTCTCTCGTTTACAGATAAATTTAGACTTACTTTTTATTTTTAGACACAAGATTTTTTTTTGTTTAATTTACCTTTAAACATCTGACGCTTAGGCAAATATTAAGGTCTAATGAGAAATTATTATAATATTGTTGAGAACCCCCAAGTTTCATGTTTATGAAAAATATGATTTCCCTATAAACAATTCTATACATATCAGTAAAGAGGGGGGGGGAGTAATCCTAACAGTTGAATCCAGACACTTTCGAAATCTGAAACTAATAGTTTAGTCTAGAGGCTTCCAAAATGTTAACTAAGGGTTTAGTCTGTGGTCCAGAAGATAGCGTCATAAATATGTATTGATATCTTAGACCTGTGATATCTTTTTTTTATGGGTCACTTCAATTGATTGTTGCCCAACCTCTTTAATTAGTCTGGTTGTAAACTAGTAACATGTTCCTATCAATCTATCAAATAAAGCCGAAAACCAAGAAGCCGTTCTAGAGATCATTCCTTGCTACGAAATCTTAAAACAGTACACTTCGCTTTGGAGAGGAGGATTAGTTTCTGCATGTTGTTGGTCTATACTGTACTCATCATAATCCAATATACCTAAATTTGAAATTACTTCCAAACATTTACGTGGTTTTATAATAGAGTACTCTTCTCATCTTTTATCTTCTGACACAGTTCTTGATTCAAGCTAATAAAATCAAAATTTTACAACATAAGCAAAGTCACTTTATGTATTCAATTAACTAAACATTTCATAAGCACACAACGAATCCAGACAAATCATAGTTCCAACTTGTCCTTAATTTTTCTCCTTAATGTTCTCCATTATTTACGAATACATAAAAACTTATAAAAGTGAATCAAAATGATGAACGAGGACCGAGATTTACTTGGGATCATCACGTGTCAATCAGAAGTCGGAGCATCGACCACGTTGTTCCCAATCGCCGTACCGTGTCGGCTCAGGACCTCTAGGCCCTCCGATCTCACCGGTATCTTTGTTGAAAAACTCTCCACCTCCTCCTTCTTCTTCATCTTCCTCTTCCTTGGGCATCTGCAGATTCTCTTGAAGTTTCTGATCTGGCTTCACAACCTGATCCTCATTCGGAGATGGTGATGGTGACTGCGGGGGCTGCGGAGGAGGAGTGCCGGAGCTTAGAAAGCGTGATACAGGCTCCAGGAATCTAGAGGAGGCGGATCGGCTTGGTGCCATCAGACGGACGACTTTGTTCGTCGCCATTGTTTGTTATTTGTGTCGAGTAATATCGATGTAGGCCATCTGTGAGATAGTTTTAAGTATAGGGTTCCGATTATCTTTTATTTGGGCCGTAATTTAATAACATAAGCCCAAAATGAATTTAATAACACTACTAGATTTTGACCCACCCTTTAGGGCGGGTATATTTTTTATTTTACATTTTTGTTGAAATTTAATTTTTATATTTGTGTTTTTAGTCATATATATGTTTTTTTGTATAATATTTATCTTAAATAATTAATAAGAGGTTTTAATAATTGTATTAAAATAGTTGGACCACACCTGTATCAATAGGTCATGTTGCTATTTTAATAGTATTGATAACTGGGTCCCACATTCACTAAAGAATATCACAGGCTGTTAGTTATTATATAACAAACAATATTCGCTATTTATTTCGTCACTAAAAAAAAACAAAGTCTGTATTGCTTCTATCTTCACCGCTTCTCTTCCAAATCTTGGCTGATCTCTCTAACAACTCCGATCAACCATGAGCAAAGGTCCAGGACTATTCTCAGATATCGGCAAGAAAGCCAAAGGTAACATCATCATCATCCTATTGCTGTTGAAATCGAGCAATTATTTGCGTGCATTTTATGGAATATGCTGCGTCCTGGTTCCTTGATTCGTAGTGTTAGGGTTCTTAGATTTTCATTCTGGTTTGGGTTGATGATTTCGATGTTTCCGATTCGTGTATAGATCTGTTGACGAGAGACTACACCTCCGATCACAAATTCAGTATCTCCACTTACAGTGCCTCCGGCGTGGTACGTATCTTATCAACACTATTCTCAGATTTTCCTTCTTTTTCAATTTCGATTGCGTGGTTAGGTATCTTGACTATCAACGAGTATTGTTCTGAGTTTATTCTCCCATCACTGTTTTTTTATGTGATAAGTTATCACTGATAACGTTCTCTGTCGTCTGCATTTAAGAGTATTTGTTGCCCTTTTTTTTGTGATAGATGAGTGAGAACATCAGCTTTGACTTTGGAGAATTTATTCATTGTTCAATCGTTTTTGTTGTTCTTCTGACTAGTGATTGTGTGGAAAATCATCTAGCATTGGATATATAAGCAGCATATCTGTGTGCTTTGTTGTTGTAGGCACTTGCGTCTACTGCTCTCAAGAAAGGAGGCGTGCATGCTGCTGATGTTACCACTCAATACAAGTACAAGAATGCTGTCTTCGATGTCAAAATCCACACTGATTCTACTGTTAGTGGTTTCAGTATTTCATCCAGTAAACACTAATTAGTAATCCGTGTTTCACCTAATATCTTCGTTCTTTGCTTGGCAGATTTTGACAACAGTCACATTCACCGAGATTCTCCCATCAACCAAAGCCATCGTCTCCTTCAAAGTCCCTGACAACAGTTCTGGCAAGGTTAACAGAAAAAAGAGAACTCTTTTTTGTGTATGCCTTTCAGTTGTTTTTGAGATTGACTCCATCAACTTATGAATTCTATTAACAGCTCGAGGTCCAATACTTCCACGACCACGCCGCAGTTACCGCTACTGCAGCTTTGAAGCAGAACCCATTGATCGACATAACCGCCACTCTAGGTACACCTGTCATCTCATTTGGTGCTGAAGCTGGATACGACACTTCCTCCAAAACTTTCACCAAGTACAACGCTGGAATCAGCGTCACCAAACCAGATGCATGCGCTTCCATTATATTGTAAGCAGAATCTCAAAAGTGATTAGTAGCTACGCCTTGTGTGGTTCTGGTCTGATTTTTTTTTTATTCTCAGGGGAGACAAAGGAGACTCGATCAAAGCATCTTACCTTCATCACCTTGACGAATCCAAGAGAAGTGCAGCAGTTGGTGAGGTTTACAGGAAGTTCTCGACTAATGAAAACACGATAACTGTTGGTGGGTTATATGCAATTGATCACTCGACTTCGGTGAAAGCTAAGCTCAACAACCATGGCACGCTCGGTGCTCTACTTCAGCACGAGGTCTTGCCCAAGTCACTAGTGACTGTTTCCAGTGAGATAGACACTAAGGCGTTAGACAAGCATCCAAGGTTTGGTCTTTCACTCGCTCTCAAACCTTGAGAGAACACACACAGAAACATGAGATGAGTCTCCGAACCATTTTTCTATTCTCTCATTTGTTGAACCTCTGGTTTTGCTTTTACATGAATAAGTAGTTCCGCAGTGAAATGGACGGTTAATTCTTTTACTAATACGGTTCTTCTTTTGACATTTTTACTTAGCAATTTTCTTGGTATATTTTCACATTCAAACAAGACAAGTTCGTTACAAAATTGGTATTTACTTAAACTAGAGGTGGAAGCAAGCAAAATAGCCTAGTTGTATCTCCCGTGCTAATTAGGATAATACAAGCATGAATAAATCCACACATTAATTATACTTCATCAGTAGTTGATAAGGTTTATCATCTCTTAATTAATAAAACAAAACCTGCCAAATCCCAGTTGGTGTGAGTATATCTTTATTGGATATGGATTAGGATTAGGATTAGGATTAGGTGAATCAGACAACGCCCAACGATGTCATCAGGCCCCCCCTAAGAGAGAGTGCGTCTTTAAAACTCATGGCTTACCACTCAGCACCCACAAGCAAATAAACAACACATTTTTCTTCATTTTAAAAAGTAAAATAAAAATAACCGACTGATTTAAACATGGTTCGCTGTCAACGTCGAGCCCTGTTCAATTGAATCGTTGAATCTCTCGTTGCCGTACTCTGTTTCTTTCGTGCGAATTACTTTGATTCATGGATGTTGCGGCGGTGGCGAGATGTGCCGGAAGGTGCTATGTTTCTCCGGCGTTCGGAGAGTCGCGGAATCTGAGACCATCGTTGTCTGATTCCCGGAGCTTGGAGCCCGCCGGATTGAAGTTTCGCGGGAAAAGTCAACGGAGACTGAGCTTCTTCCGTCGGATCATGGCGACAGACGAGTCGATTTCTGGGCGGCGAGGTGAAACGCAGCAAATCAACGGAAACGTCGTCTGGCATGCTTGTCCCATCACTAAATCCGATAGACAAGAACTGATTAAGCAAAAGGGATGTGTCATTTGGATTACTGGCTTAAGTGGTTCAGGTTTGATTGTAATTGATCTCTTAAGTGCGTGCAGCTTGAGGTGTTTCTGCTTGATTCATTCAGATCTTTTCTTTTCCAGGGAAAAGTAGTCTGGCGTGTGCTCTTAGCCGAGCTTTGTACAACCGTGGAAAGCTCTCATATATACTTGATGGTGACAATGTTAGACATGGTTTAAACAGCGATCTTAGTTTCAAAGCAGAAGATCGAGCTGAAAACATTAGAAGAGTTGGTGAAGTGGCCAGATTGTTTGCAGATGCTGGAATCATCTGTATTGCTAGTCTCATCTCTCCTTACCGAAAGGAACGAGCTGCTTGTCGTGCATTGCTACCACAAGGAGATTTCATTGAGGTTTTTTTTTTTGTAAAATTCATAAATGTGAATCGAGAATTAACTTGAAAACTTAACCCTATGATGTCTTGTAAAGGTGTTCATGGATGTGCCACTCCACGTCTGTGAAGCTAGAGACCCAAAGGGCTTATACAAGCGTGCACGCGCTGGGGAAATCAAAGGTAAACTTAACCCAACTTGTTTGATCTTCTTTAGCCAACCATACACCTTCATGATCCAACCCATATGCTACTTATAAAATGTTTCTTCTCCTCCCAAAACTGTTTATTCTCCAGGTTTCACAGGAATAGACGACCCTTATGAACCACCTTTGGATTGCGAGGTTCGTAACTAATATACATATTTTAGTTATCCTCTTTATTATTGTTTTTTTTTTTAATTCTGAATCATTGGCCTGCTACTACTATGATGTGCAGATTGTGATACAAAACAACAGAGACGAGAATTCATCTTCATCTCTTTCGGAAATGGCAGAGATTGTTGTGACTTACTTAGACCAGAATGGATACCTCAAGCCGTCGTAGAGAATCACGCTCCACGAAGTCACATAAGGATATGTACAAACATCTCTTGTAATATTCTGAACAGCCTTAATCTCATGTATAATCATTGTTTGAATGCGAGAATAAAACCATGACGTACTATAAACCGTTCGGACGTGACCAAATAGTCAAATTGATTGATGAATGTTGAGAGAAAATGAGACGTGCGAGTTGGCGCCAAATCTCCGAGTGAAAAAGCGGTTATCAATGGTTTAGGGCTTAAATTAGTCGGCCCAAATATTAAAATCAGGCCCATTAATAGAACCAGGTGAGATGCTATTTGGGCCGAATCGAGCTCTACGGCGGCGACTGTTTTGTCTATAAACAATAGGCGGTGGCGGAAGGAAAGGAGTCGGTCTCAGATCCCAAATCGGAACGTCAGGGGGTTTCAATCGAACTTTAAACCTATCATCAGCTCGTGTCGAAGAGAAAGAAGATGGGGAAGAAGCAGCACAGCAAGGATCGGATGTTCATAACGAAGACGGAGTGGGCAACGGAATGGGGAGGCGCTAAATCCAAAGAGAATCGCACTCCTTTCAAGAGCCTTCCTTTCTACTGCTGCGCGTATGTAAATTGCTTGCTTTCCACCAACTCTATATAAATGATCGTTTGCAAGTTTGGATTCAAATCTCAGGCTTACGTTTCTGCCGTTCGAGGATCCTGTGTGTACAACCGACGGCAGCGTTTTCGAGCTAACGTGAGTTGATTCTTACTCTTTTAAAGCTTACCTGCTTGATTTTGAATTTAATTTTTGTCTTTTGGGTGAGAATTGCAGAACGATAGTGCCTTACATTAGGAAGTTCGGTAAACATCCAGTTACAGGAGCGCCTTTGGAAGGAGATGATCTTATTCCTCTCGTCTTTCACAAGAACTCTGAAGGTTTCTTTTTTCTTTTTTGTTGCTTTCTTGTCATCCTAATCTGTAGAATAGTTCTTACAATGCTGAATCGTTGCCTTCCTATTGTAGGAGAGTTTCATTGTCCTGTTCTCAACAAAGTCTTCACTGAGTTTACTCATATTGTTGCTGTTAAGACCACCGGAAACGTATTCTGCTACGAGGTTTGTTTGTCTTTTTTCTTACCTTGAAACTTGCTCAAGAGTGTTATTAGTGATTCTTATAGTTGTATTTGTAAATATTTAGGCAATCAAAGAGTTGAATATCAAAACCAAGAATTGGAAGGAGCTTTTAACAGAGGAACCATTCACAAGGGCTGACCTTATAACTATTCAAGTACTACTAAATCTATTCACTCAATCTCTCTGCTTGAAGCTTTTTGCAATGGTTTAATGTTGTAACATCAAATTTACTTTTTTCTTTATTATGTTTTGTAGAATCCTAATGCAGTTGACAGTAAGATAACTGTGGAATTTGATCACGTTAAAAACGGCCTTAAGCTTGAAGATGAAGGTTTGAATTGATGCACAAAGCTCTATCTTATCCCAATCCATGTTTTTATTTAGTTGGTTATGACTCTATTCTCTTGTGTTTTTTTTTTCCGAAAACAGAATTGAAGAAGATGAACTCAGACCCGGCTTATAACATAAACGCCTCTGGAGATATCAAGCATATGCTTGCAGATCTTGGAACTGACAAGGCCAAGGAGATTGCTTTACACGGTGGAGGTGGAAACAAGGCACGTAATGAAAGAGCCGCTGCTATTGCTGCCATTCTTGAGTCGAGGTCGAAAATCAAAGAGAGTTCTAAAGCAGACGAACCTAAGCAGACTTACAGCGTTGTGGATGCCGCATCCGCTTCGGTTCATGGAAGAAGTGCTGCTGCAGCTAAAGCTGGGTCCAGTGATAAAACAGCTGCAAGAATAGCTATGCATATGTCTGGAGACAGAGCACCTATAAATACTAAAATGGTTAGTTTCTTGTACTCAATAATCTCGGTTTTGAGATTTGTGTGTCGTTAAAATGTTTTTTTTTTTTGGTTCAGGTGAAGAGCCGTTACTCTTCAGGTGCTGCTTCTCGTTCTTTCACTTCCACTGCGTTTACACCTGTAACCGAAAACGATTTTGAACTAATCAAAGTCGAGAAGAACCCAAAGAAGAAAGGGTATGTTCAGTTTCGCACAACACATGGAGATTTGAACATTGAGCTCCACTGCGATATAGCTCCTAGAGCATGTGAGAATTTCATCACCCTTTGTGAACGCGGGTACTACAATGGAGTAGCCTTTCACAGAAGCATCAGGTAATAATATATTGGAGATCTGTTTTGTTTTGAGATGCTTTCTTGTGTTAATATTGATTAACATAAGGGTGTTCTTTTTGTACCTTATTCTACGGTAGGAACTTCATGATTCAAGGTGGCGATCCAACTGGCACAGGAAAAGGAGGTGAATCCATTTGGGGGAAGCCATTCAAAGACGAGCCAAACTCGAAGCTGCTCCACTCGGGAAGAGGCGTGGTTAGTATGGCTAACAGTGGTCCTCACACGAATGGTTCTCAGTTTTTCATCTTATACAAATCAGCAACCCATTTGAACTACAAGCACACAGTGTTTGGTGGAGTTGTTGGTGGTTTGTCAACACTAGCAGCAATGGAGAGTGTACCTGTGGATGAAACCGACCGTCCTCTTGTAAGTTTCAAGTAAACTCTTTTTACTTGAATAACAGCATTCTAAGTTTCAGCCTTTTGAGACAAGTGTTTTTGGAATATCTGCAGGAGGAGATTAAGATAATTGAGGCAAATGTGTTTGTAAATCCATACACAGAACCTGATGAAGAGGAAGAAGAGAAAGAGAAAGCTGAGAAGGAGAAGAACGAAGACAAAGACATTGTTAGTATCACCCCTTCCACTATATACAGTCTCTCGTCTTTCTCTTTGCTTTCAACCTGTCTGATAAGATTATATATATATACATTTGTGATTTATCAGGAGAAGGTCGGGTCGTGGTACAGCAACCCAGGATCAGGTACAGCAGAAGGTGGAGCCGGTACTGGTGGCGTCGGGAAATACTTGAAACCTAAGAGTAATGCAGCCACTAAGGACACTAGTGGTGCCACAGACTCTGATATTGCAGCCACTGGAGTGTCTAAGAAAAGGAAAACAACTTCTGCTTCAGCCTCCACAGGGTTTAAAGATTTCTCTGGCTGGTAGGTGAAGAAAAACACTCTCTACCAACTTTGTAAAACTGTTCACTTGTCTTTTGATAGAGCCCAAACCACAAATGAATTGTTGTATGTGAATCTTTGATGATCAAAAGCTGAAGGTGGAGTGAAATATTTCTTAAAAATTACTTCCTCTGATTTTAAAATATGTATATTATAGACTTTTCACATATATTAAGAAAACTCATTAAATATACATTGTTTTTTGTGAATAACAATTTTTCATAATTTTTAGCCAATAGAAATTCAATAAATGCCATTAATTTTTTTGAAACTTACAATTTTTCATAAAATCATACATTGAAAAGGTAAAAAATAAATTTTTTTGAAACAAATTTTTTTTCCAGAACATACATCTTTTAGTAACAGAAGGAGTATTATATAATCCTCACACTAGATTGTCTATCATATAATAATATAATATATACATATATAAATATTGGATTAGTTAAGTTAACCAAATAATTCAATTAACAAATAGTGGAGTTGTGGTCAAGGTAAGGAGTCAAATCAGATGACACGAGCATACAAATTATTATTTTTGTTTAAAGGATTTGGGAACATTTCCAACGTAAAAATGAAACACCCCTAAATCCCAAGACAATTCGATTGGGGTGGTAGATTTGATCCACGCAAAACGTACGTTCTCTACTAAATTATCTTACTTTGAATGTCAACATTTGACATTAATATTTTATTTGGAATTATTTTCTTTTAGCTTTTGCAGCATTTGTTAACACCTGACCAAAATTTTCTGCTCAAATCCGTGAACATGGAAGATAAACCAGTAACAACCACCACTTGTTGAGAAACTACAACACTATCAACCACCTGTTTCAGAAACAAAATCGAGACACTAACACTATCAAACCATCTCATGCTGTAAAAGCTAATTTCGAAAGCACACAACTGGACAATAACAAAGAGAAGATGGTTCCACTCACTAAACCAAGAACCCTGTTGATCCTTCTTGGTATCATGAAAGCTTCCTCTCAAACATAGTCAACCACTTTCACCCCTCATCAAAATGTTCAAGCTAGGCGTAAGCTTTCGGAGATAAGTTATAAATAGGACACTAACGAGAAGACGATATAAAGAAGACAAAGCACACTAACGAGAAGAGGATAAAGAACAACCATGTACGAGCAATCCAATTTGGCTTATAAAGAAAGAGACATGAGGACGCAAAGATAGTTCACCATTTATTCATCAGGGGCTTGAATTACAAGACCCCAAAACACACAAACCATAAGAAGCTTATAACGAACGAGACATGAGGACGCAAAGAGAGTTCATCATTTATTCATCAGGGGCTTGCTTTACAAGACCCCAAAACACACAAACCATAAGATCAAAAGAAAACCACCACATAGTAAACAGAGACACTGACGTTTGATACCACACAGGATAAGAGTTCTAAAAGCCACCACGGAGACGAAGGACCAGGTGAAGGGTAGACTCCTTCTGGATGTTGTAATCGGCCAAGGTGCGACCATCCTCGAGCTGCTTTCCAGCAAAGATGAGACGCTGCTGATCCGGAGGGATGCCTTCCTTGTCTTGAATCTTGGCCTTGACATTGTCAATGGTGTCTGAGCTCTCCACCTCAAGCGTGATCGTCTTGCCGGTCAATGTCTTAACGAAAATCTGCATCCCACCACGAAGCCTGAGCACCAAGTGGAGAGTTGACTCCTTCTGGATGTTGTAGTCCGCCAAAGTACGACCATCCTCGAGCTGTTTGCCAGCGAAGATGAGACGCTGCTGGTCTGGAGGGATGCCTTCCTTGTCTTGGATCTTGGCCTTCACGTTATCAATAGTGTCCGAACTCTCAACCTCCAATGTGATGGTCTTGCCGGTAAGGGTCTTGACAAATATCTGCATACCTCCACGTAGACGTAAGACCAGGTGAAGCGTAGATTCTTTCTGGATGTTGTAGTCAGCTAGAGTCCTTCCATCCTCCAACTGCTTGCCGGCAAAGATCAACCTCTGCTGGTCCGGTGGGATCCCCTCCTTGTCTTGGATCTTGGCTTTCACGTTGTCAATAGTGTCTGAGCTCTCCACCTCCAAAGTAATCGTCTTCCCCGTCAAGGTCTTGACAAAAATTTGCATGCCACCACGGAGCCTGAGGACGAGATGGAGGGTAGATTCTTTCTGGATGTTGTAGTCAGCAAGAGTCCTTCCATCCTCCAACTGCTTGCCGGCAAAGATCAACCTCTGCTGGTCCGGTGGGATTCCCTCCTTATCCTGGATCTTGGCCTTGACATTATCAATAGTGTCAGAGCTCTCCACCTCCAAAGTGATAGTCTTTCCGGTCAAGGTCTTGACGAAGATCTGCATGCCTCCGCGTAGACGCAAGACCAAGTGGAGCGTAGACTCCTTCTGGATATTGTAATCAGCCAAGGTCCTGCCGTCTTCCAACTGCTTTCCGGCGAAGATGAGCCTCTGCTGATCCGGTGGGATTCCCTCCTTATCCTGGATCTTGGCTTTAACGTTGTCGATGGTGTCAGAGCTCTCCACCTCCAAAGTGATAGTCTTTCCGGTCAACGTCTTGACGAAAATCTGCATGCCTCCACGTAGACGCAAGACCAAGTGGAGCGTAGACTCCTTTTGGATGTTGTAGTCGGCCAAAGTCCTGCCGTCTTCAAGCTGCTTTCCGGCGAAGATGAGCCTCTGCTGATCCGGAGGAATGCCTTCCTTGTCCTGGATCTTGGCTTTAACGTTGTCGATGGTGTCAGAGCTTTCAACCTCAAGGGTGATGGTCTTTCCGGTGAGGGTTTTCACAAAGATCTGCATCTGAAAATTAATTCAAAACAATTAAGATCAGTAATCAATTCCGAAAATAATAACTATATAAATCGAATCGTCAATGATCCATTCAGATAAAATTCCAAAGAGCAATCACAGTTACACGAATCGATACAGAATCTAGACGAAAATCACAGATCGACGATTAACAACAGAGATCCACGACAATCAATAATCAAATCGGCCAAACACTAATCAGATCCTACCAAGAAGCTGACTCTAGATCGACAAAGCAAACAACGGATCCAAGCTTAACAACGCAGATGAACACACGAGACGAATCGAAGAAGAGATCACGCGACGAATCAAATTAACAAACAGCGAACAACTGGCGATTCGAAACGAAACAACTAATAGTAGAAGAGATCACGAGACTCACCTTGATCGAAACTTGCGCGATTGAGAGAGAGGATTGAGAAGATTGTTTTTTGATTATATCGAATTCGAGACCTAATTTGTGAAAGAGATGAGGTCTCCAAGTTTTGATTTATAGAGAGGGATGAAGCCGACTAGGTCACGAGAGATGTAAGGCGGCCAAGCAATAACCAATAAGACGTAGACACGTATTGTAAGGTGACGTGTATATTGCCTTCATTTTAGGTGATGGAAAAGTATTTGTGCTTTAAAAAAAAAGAAAAAACCAATGAGCCGTGTGCCGGCCAACAACCGTATATATTTTAACGCCGTTTCTTTCTGACCCGTTGATAACCACAATTTCTAACGGCCTTACGATTCTTTTCTTTAAATCAACGGTGGAGCTGAAACTGAAAGTATCAATAATTGAACCTTGGGTGGTCCAGTCCACTCTGTCCAAGCCTATCTCGTCTTTTCTGGAAATTCGACTTTATTTTCGTTCCTTTCCTATTTTTTTTAATTCAAGTTGGCTTTTAATTCTGAATTTACATTTTTCGGAAAATAAAGTAATGCTTTTGTGTTTGTAGTAGAATTGGATATTTTGCATTATTTGCATCGGATAATGTTTCTGTATCAACTTGGTAAGAGGGTCTACAGTTTATGGATCGGTAAATTGGTTTAATATTATTATAATTATTGAATGGAACTCGTTTTGGCCCGGCCCATTTACCCAATATTTTGATCCATACTCGAGTTAACATTACTGACGACAAAGTTTGAACAACACTGAAAATGTTCAAAAGCTGAATCTGAGTAAAACATTTCTTAGAAATTATTATATAACCTTCACAATGGTTTGTATGAAAATGGCCTAATCTATAAAATAAATCAACAACAAAGACTCGATCGGTAAAAACAAATGTTTAGCTGTCTGTTTGCCTGTTCTAAGGTAAATGCCATTTACTGTGCCAGTATATAGACACTCTCGACCACATTGGGAACCCGAAACTGGACTCCAGAGGCTGATCAGCCGGTCCTCCTACCACTAACGGTAACCACACGTATCTCGAATCCCGCAGATCAGCAGGATTCCACCTATCCGCCATGAAGATAAACGCACCAGGAACACCAGGCAAAGGAAACACATACGTGCTCTGCGCAAAGAAGGTTGTTAACCGGAAAACTTTATTACCACCGACGCAGGGGTTCCCCAACTTCTCCCATGGACCCATTATCGACTCAGCCGCATGAGCCAGGGCCTCATTAGGCGCCCAGCCAGTGCACCAAGAAGTGATCATGTAATAAGTACTCTCATGCTTGAAGAGAGCAGGAGCTTCCCTGTGCTGTCCAACCATAACTGTCTTCATAACCGGCGTCACATCTAGGTAGTCTTCTGTCAAGGGTCCGATATGAAGCACACTGTTGACCTCAGAAGAATAAAACAGGTAAGCAACACCGTCGTCGTCTTTGAAGACAGTCATGTCTCGACTATCGAACCCGTGCGGACGTTTGCTGTATAGATACTGAAACGGACCTGTTGGGTTATCGCTGATGGCTACACCAACAGAAGCTTTAGTGTAGTTAGCGTCGTCGATATGCATCCACATGACATACTTGCCAGTCTTGTCGTTGTAGATCACTTTGGGCCGCTCAAGGACATTAGATTTATGCAGATCGTGAGTCTTGTTTGTGTCTTCAGCTCCGAGTACAATGCCTTCGTTTTTCCATGTCCATAAGTCCTTTGAAGAGTAACAACCTACCCCTATAATATCAACCTGAAGACAAGATTCAAATCTAATTTTACCCAAAAGAGTAAATGCAAATAGGCACTACTTACTCTAGCTGGTCCTTTCTTGTGAGCATGGTAGGTTGGTCCATCTTTATATTCACCGTACCAATAGTAAATGTTAGATTTGTCATCGTGCAGAATCCCTCCGCCGTGAGCTTGAATTGGGTTACCTTCCGTGTCCAACCAAATTTTCCCGGGGGAGTAATGAAACGCATCGTCGCCCATGTCCTTGGTTGGACCAAAGGATGCGGTTCTGATGTCGGGAAAGAAGAGATGTCTGATGGGTGACTTGTCGTCGAGGAACTCTTCAGCCAAGGGGATGGGTTTCCTAGATCTCCGTTTGCCTGTACGAGGAGAGCGCTTCCTAGGTGGAGGTAATCTCAAGATCTCTTCTTCGACTCTAACAAGCTCATGGAGAGCAGAAGGGTTTAGTAGTTGTAAGTGATGAGAAGGAGGTTGGTGTTGTTGATCATCAATGTTATTATCTTTTCTGGTGTAGAGAGAGATGAGATGAGTGACGAGTAAGAATCCCACAACGGTCCATACTATAGTAAGCAGTGAATGTCTGCAACCTCCTCCTGCATCATTGCAAAGAACGTTAGGTTTCTAAATTGACTTTTGTTTCATCCTTGTAGAGTTTAATGGAAGATATTTTAAATCAAATCTAGGAAGATAGTATGACTTTTCAGTTCTAGATTTCAGATCCCAAAGTTACGCACAAGGAGACTAAAAGTGTTCGAAAGGACGGAATGGTCGGAAAGCTTACCTGAGAACCCCCGGAGGTGACCGAGAGAAGCCGAATTTCCCGGCATCTATCTCCGAAAGCAAAACAAAAGATCTGAATAATTCTCTCAGATGGAATCCAAAGCTAAGATTGTTGAGAAAGATACCAAAAAGGTTGGGTAAGAGTGAAGTCTTAGTTGAGAAGGATCTATCAAGCTTCTTTGATGATTCCGACGTGCGAACGAAGAAGACGACAGTGATGATTCAGCTCCTCTTCTCCTCCGATTCAACTCTTCTTCTTTTCTCCGAGATTTTTGTTCTCCTTCCTATTTAAATAATTTAAATATATATATGTGTGGTGGGAGTGATTAACAAGTGAAATAATCTCTGTTATCACTTATCAGTATGAGTATATAAGCTATTTATCTCTAATGCAATTCTTTTCCTTTTCTATTTACTGTGTCATTTAAGGATATAATCCCATTTAACTTAACAATATAATAATTTCAATAGCTTTGTTATCTACTCTAAGCTAAATATTAGTATTTTATATAATTCATGCACATGAGATGTGGATCTCGAGTTGAGTGGTTGACAAATTCGTTTTCCACCTTTCTTCAACTATACTAAAATAAAACTCAACTCGTTTCCAAATGATATATGGATGTAGACATGATACTTGTTGAGTCGCACTTATTACAAATGTCATATTTACATTTCTTCATAAAAATTCTCATATTTTTCACTGGTGAGCAAAAGCTTTGAATAAGCAACAAGTGCTGTACCTCCGTTAACGATGTTATCGATTCTTTAGAAGTTTCTATTACATCTTTTCCTGCCTTGTCTATGTTTTCTTTCATCTCCTCTGCTATGTTCTTCTCATTATGCTATCCAGAGGTGGCTTATTCTTTTATAACCCATTAAATGGGCCATCACTAGTTGGGCTTAATGCCCATAACAAAAGCCCATCTATATACGGCTCTCCATCCTTTTTTTTTTTTTTTGGGCCAACACGGCTCTCCATCCATTATTGCCTAAAAACGGCGCGTAAAAGTACAGCTTCCAATCCCACCAACTCCACCGCCAATTTCGCCTGGAATCGCCGGTTACCAGCTAATCATTAGTTCATGGTTAACACGCGCCTCCTTCCCGCGAGTGGTGGTGTGATTCTGCACATTTCTTTTGTTTTCTTACCCTCGAGCTTTCTAGTATTATTCTTCTTCCGAACTTCTCTTTGTCCCATCGAATCTTTCTTCTCATTGGCTGAAACACAAAATTTAATATTTACAAAATAGCGCCATGATTTTCGCTCTGTCACACACACCTTCATTTCCCCTAATCTAATCAGAGCCGTTAATCACACGACTCAGAAGGACCTACGCAGATTCAACGGTCCAGATCTCGTGGATTCCAATTTTAATTTAAGAGAAAAAAAAAAGAAATCTTCGACGAGATAAGCAGCCCAAGAGCGCAAGAAGGCCTGAAAAAGGAAAGAGAGGAGGGAGAGAAGCTTCCATTTGACCCACCATAGAGATCCCGTGGAGGAGAATTTCTACCAGACCGATCTGTCGCCTCTTGTCTTTCTCGGACAACTTTTGAGTATCCTAAATCTTAACTATGGGTTTGTGGGATGCTTTTCTCAATTGGCTTCGCAGGTTAGTTCCTATTTCAATTTCCATTTTATTGTTGTTCATGGGATTGTGATTTGGACTGTTTCTCTTCCGTATTTATGTTCAATGTCAGGAAAAAATAATCCAACTTTCTTTAGCCGAATTCAATTATAATCTGTGATTAATTACTAGGACGAAATTAGGGCTTCTAGCGGAATTAATTTTGATTCATATGTGATTGATTTCGTTGTTGAGAGAGTACCAAAAGAGAAAAAAAGTCTGTAGCTTTTTTTTTTAATCTTTTGATTTGGTCTTCAAGTCTGCGTTTATATTTTGGTAATCAAGTTTAGGTTTAGTTACTATGGACAAATACATTTGGGAATCCATCTTGGAGTTCAATTAGTAGTAGATAAAAGATTTCTTCACGAAGAGAAAAGTGAATAGCTTTGTGAGTAATGAGGATGTAGTACAAATACTCCTGTGGACTAACTGCTTTTGTTTTCTTAGGGAAAATCTCTTCTTCTTTTTTCCCATCACAGTTGACTCAATATGTCATTTTGCAGCCTCTTCTTCAAGCAAGAAATGGAGCTTTCATTGATAGGACTTCAAAATGCAGGAAAGACATCACTTGTTAACGTCGTTGCTGTAAGCACGCTCTTTCCCTACAAAGTACAAACTGTCTTGCTCTTTATGTTTCTTAATCCCTATTGATGGATGGTTTCCCTCTTTGTTCAGACCGGTGGATACAGTGAAGACATGATTCCTACGGTGGGTTACACTTCTCCCCTATTGATGTTTTAAGTAACGAAACGTTTGCTCCGCTTTTGTAAAAAGAAGTTTGTTCTACTCCTTTCAGGTTGGGTTCAACATGAGGAAAGTGACAAAAGGAAGTGTCACAATCAAACTCTGGGATCTCGGTGGTCAGCCTAGGTTCCGCAGCATGTGGGAACGCTACTGCCGTTCTGTTTCCGCCATTGTGTAAGAATCCATCTTTTTCACTATTTTGGAGGTTTTTCAAATGACTAAAAACTCTTTGGCTCTTGCTCCTGATTATGACTCCAGGTATGTAGTCGATGCTGCTGATCCTGACAACCTTAGTGTCTCGAAAAGCGAACTCCATGATTTGTTGAGCAAGACGTCGCTTAGTGGTATCCCTCTTCTAGTCCTCGGTAACAAAATCGACAAGCCTGGTGCTCTGTCCAAAGATGACTTAACCGAGGAAATGTAAGTCCCCTCACACCCAAACATACAACAATTGCATTGCCTCTTTACTTCGATTCTGAAGATGTTTTTTTTCTCCATTGTTTGCACAGGGGGCTCAAGTCTCTCACAGATAGAGAAGTCTGTTGCTTCATGATATCATGCAAGAACTCTACCAACATTGACCAAGTGATTGATTGGCTTGTAAAGCACTCCAAGTCTGCAAGCTAAACATATATTTTCTCAGTCTTTCTGTGTGTGTTGCTCCTTTGATGGTGGAAGAAGACAATTTTATTTCTTTTGTTTTAAATCATGTGAGAAACAAGACTTTGTCTTTGTTTTTATCGTCTTTCTTTCTTCTGTATATTAGTCTTGATTGGTTTTCTTCTTCTTATGCAACAAATTTCATCTTCCTTCAGGGTTGAATTTGAAAGAATTGAAACATAATGGCGTAATTCGTAAATTTCAATAAATATCAGACCAAAAACGGAGATTTTTTAAAATAAAAAAAATAGAGATAGGATAAAGCTAAACTATACGCTTCACTTGCTAGTATCCTCGCAAGCAATGGACGCATCGGTGGTGAGATTCTCCCAATCTCCGGCAAGATTGCCGCCGGAATTCGAACCGGATATGGAGAAAATCAAACGGAGGCTCCTCAAGTACGATGTCGACCCCACCCCTAAAATCCTTAAAACCCTCCGAAAGAAGGAAATTCAAAAGCACAACCGGAGAACCAAGCGCCTAACCGAGTCCAATTCCGAGACGGTGTACACGGAGGCGCAGAGACGGACTATGGAGGAAGAGGCTCACTTCGAAACACTACGGCGGGAATACAAGCAATTCACGAGGAGAGTTTCGGGAAATAGGAGGGGAGAAGACGGCGAAAGGAGTTTGATAGTTGGGAATCCATGGGAGGGAATCGAGAGGGTGAGGCTGAAGGAGCTCGTCGGCGATGTACGGAGAGAGGAGGTCAGCGGCGGGAAACTGAGGAAAGAGAATCTGAAAGAGCTGAAGAAGATACTGGAGCAGGATCTCCGCTGGGTTCTCGAGGACGACGTTGATGACGTGGAAGAGTATGATTTGGCGGCTCGAAACGACGACGTGGGAGGATTTGATCCTGCGAAACGGTGGCGAAACGAAGGAGAAGCAGTGCGCGTTCTCGTTGACAGGTAATATGATAATTTCATGGGTCATTATCGATGGCCACGTGTCCCAAGTAACAGCTGAGACGAAACTAATATTACAAGTTTAGGATTAGCTTTGATTCATGACTAAATTATTGTTTAATTGTTTGATTATTTGCAATTAGGTTGAGTAGTAGAGAAATAACTGAGAAGCATTGGAAGTTTGTGAGGATGATGAATCAGTCAGGGCTTCAGTTCAATGAAGATCAAATGCTTAAGATTGTTGATAGATTAGGACGCAAAAGGAGCTGGAAACAAGCTCTAGCTGTTGTTCATTGGGTCTATTCCGATAAGAAGCGTAAACATCTTAGGAGCAGGTGATTAGTTCCCTATGTTCTTTCATTGATTTCATGGACTATTATTTATGACCATCGTTTCTGAGATTATAAACCTTTTACTAGGTTTGTATACACCAAGCTTTTGTCTGTTCTTGGGTTTGCAAGGAGGCACGAGGAAGCTCTCCAGATATTTAATCTGATGCTCGTAAGTAACTTCTGGTTTGTGTTAATTACAGTAAGCAATTTTCGTTGGGTTAACTCTCATCCATTAGTCAATATAGGGTGATCGCCAGTTGTATCCTGATATGGCGGCATACCACAGTGTTGCCGTGACGCTTGGGCAAGCTGGTTTTTTGAAAGAGTTGCTCAAAGTAATCGAGCGCATGAGGCAGAAACCAACTAAGCTTATTAAGACTTTGCGCCAAAAGAACTGGGATCCTGTGCTTGAACCTGACGTGGTTGTGTACAATGCTGTAAGTGAGCTTTTGCGAATAATGAAACTTTTATGGAACAAAATCACTATTTTCTAATTGCGGCCTGGCTTTAACCGGTTACCCAGATTTTGAACGCTTGTGTTCCATCACGCCAATGGAAGGCTGTTTCATGGGTATTTATCGAGTTGAGAAAAAACGGTCTGAGGCCTAATGGAGCTACCTATGGACTTGCTATGGAGGTAATGTTTTTGCTTTCCAACCGAAACTAAACCTTCTAGATGTGTTTTGAGTTGGATGCGTTGTAATTGTTACAGGTTATGTTGGAGTCAGGGAAGTATGATCGTGTTTACGAATTCTTTAGGAAGATGAAAAGCAGTGGCGAAGCTCCAAAAGCAATTACGTACAAGGGTAGCTACTGGTTCTCTCTGTAATTTTGGGTTTTTGTTCTTGTTTTTGGTGTTTATAAGGTAATATGATTCTCAGTTCTTGTACGAGCTCTCTGGAGAGAAAACAAAATCGAGGAAGCTGTTGAAGCAGTTAGAGATATGGAACAAAAGGGAGTCATAGGAACGGGTTCAGTTTACTATGAACTGGCATGCTGTCTCTGCAACAACGGACGCTGGCGTGAAGCAATGCTCGAGGCAAGTTCTCCCTCATAGTTTAATAACCCTTTCTGCTAATCAGAAAACCTCTGGGGTATTAATCTTCTTCAGAACGCATTTAATAATGCAGGTTGGGAGGATGAAAAGGCTTGAAAACTGCAAACCCCTCGAGATTACCTTCACAGGACTCATAGCGGCTTCATTGAACGGTGGTCATGTTGATGATTGCGTGGCTATATTCCAGTATATGAAAGATAAATGCGATCCCAACATAGGAACCGTGAACACGATGCTTAGAGTGTACGGAAGGAACGATATGTTTATCGAAGCCAAAGAGCTGTTTGAAGAGATCGTCAGAGAAAAAGAGTCTCATCTGGTCCCAGACGAGTATACATACAGCTTCATGCTCGAAGCTTCAGCTAGATCGCTTCAGTGGGAGTACTTCGAGCATGTGTATCAGACGATGATTCTTTCCGGGTATCAAATTGATCAAACGAAACACGTACCGATGCTTATAGAAGCATCAAGAGCTGGGAAGGTAACGAATCATCATTACATAGTTAACATTTTTCAATTAGTGTATATGGAAGCATGATCTATGTAATTTTTTGTTTGTAAATGCAGTGGAGTCTTCTAGAGCATGCCTTCGATGCAATTCTTGAAGATGGAGAGATCCCTCACCCATTGTTCTTCACCGAAATGTTGTGTCATGCGGCAGCTAAAGGCGATTACCAAAGAGCAATCACACTGATCAACACCATGGCTCTCGCTTCGTTCCAGATCAGTGAAGAAGAATGGGGTGATCTTTTCGAGGAGAATCAAGACTGGATTACTCAGGAGAATCTACAGCAGCTCTCTGATTACATCCTTGACTGTGATTATGCAAGTGAACCAACGGTCTCAAACCTCTCAAAGTCATTGAAGTCTCTATGTGGGTCGTCTTCTTCAACACAACCATTGTTAGCCATTGATGTGACAAATCAAAGTCTCAGCAAGAAACCGGAGGAAGGTTTGCTTCTTCATGATACAGCAATGGAAGAGGAGACTGATACGAAAGGTGAAGCTTGGGAATTTACAGAGACTGAACTTGAGACGTTGGGTCTAGAAGAACTAGAGATCGATGATGATGAATCCAGTGATTCTGATACACTTTCTGTTTATGACATTCTGAAAGAATGGGAAGAGAGTAGTGAAAAAGATAGTTAAAATGCTTGTAAATTTTTCAAAAATCTTAATTTACTTTCTTATTCATCTCCTTCAAACCAGCTTGTAGATCATCCACAAACAGAAAAAGATAGTCTCAGGTTTTTACAGAATCTCAGAGTTATGAACATTCACATGATCAAACTGCGGATTTACACTGCTACTAACCAAAACAAAAGAAAGGTATTGAAAACTTTCAAACTCTGCAGGTGATGAGATACCGCCTGATTGGTAATAATATCTATATATATAGGGGCTTGCTCTGTTATAGAACTTTCCCATGATGCCTTCTCTTGCTTTAATGTTTTACCAAGTATGATTACGGATCCTCAACTTCAAAGCTTTCACGGCTGCCTTTGCATATATCTGAGCAGCTTCAGCTTCGGCTTCTGCTCTTTCTGCCTCTTTTGCTGCTTCTTCTGCCTCTGTGATTGCAAACTCTGCTTCCGCAACTGCTCTTGCAGCAGCTTCTGCAGCGTCTAGAGATGTCATGCCTTTTATCATAAACATCTCTCCGTCTGCCTCGGGACTTGGTGAGTCTTTTTTGTTGTTTCCTTCCAACAAGAGTTGAGGAGACTTGTGTCTTGCTCCAACGCAAGTAAAATTAGTAGAAAACCTGTACTTGTGCTTTATCTGAAATAAGAACAAGAGGATGCAATGTAGATTTAGGATAATCATGAGTTATTTGTATTTTAGTTATCTAGTTTATTTTGATAGTTATCTTAATTTGTTAGTATTATCTTCAAGGCTTTTAAATAGTTTTAGTATTATTTGCCTAGAGCTGTATAGCTTTTGTTAAACAATAGTATCCTCATTCCGCTACATGAGTAAGCACTTGAAAATGCTGAGAGTGCAATGAAGTGTTTGTAATCATGAAATCTTGTATCAAAAGTTGTTGTTGTGTGATACCTTAACTAATGGTCCATTCGATGACAAGTGCTTTAATCTTACTGCCACGTTTCTTTTCATATTCGGCGGAGTCTTGAAATTCTCCTGAAATTTTTACAGATAAGTTTACGACAAAACCTCAAAAAGAAACATTAGATTCACAATGCTCTAGGCGTTACCTCTATATACATAAAGATGGATGTTCGGTCAGAACCGCGTGGTTCCTTCAAGTTAGTAATTGCCTCCAAGATAATCCTGTCCAAACTACAAGAACAGATACTAGGTCAATATCTTAAAAACTTCGAACAAATATTAAAATCTTTATGTGGTGCATCCACGAACTAAACCTTGTAATTGATCTCTTTGAGGCATGAGTTTGTGGCGATCCAGCACCAGAACCTCCAGGCGATGTTGGATTTGTCCGTTCTTGGCCATTAGCCAAAGGGACAATGCTAAGAGGTGTAGTGTTGTTGTTATCATCCTGTTTAGGAGCCGGTAAATTCCTTCTAAGTGCAAGTTTAGCCTTCTTCCTTGAACCCCATAACGCAGTCACACTTATATTTCTCCACTTGTCCTGTTGAAATATTAAAACTAGTTCAAAACAAGCAATCACAAACTCAAAGAAAACCCATCATTAATATCTTGTTTTCTGAGGTGTAAAGGTTGTACCTTGAGATCAACATTTGAGCGAGACTTGAGAACAGAACTAAACTGAGGATCGGAGAGAATAGTACGCCACTTGCCAGTGCCATGTTTAAGAACTCCAGCTTTAAGGGCAGCTTCTTCTTCCGGTGTCCACTTCTGCTTTGGGGCACCCATCCACACTTCTCAAGAAACTAAAGTTTTTTCTAATAAGTTGAAATTCTCCTCTTCTATTTTCTTCTGTCAAGAGATGAAAACACTATTAGAATCTGCGAAATGGCTTACAAATTACAAGGATTAATTCTATGGAGCTAGACAACGTCTAAGTCTATTTGTTGAACATTTTTACTGTAAGTTCTTAGACCGTAGAGGAATCTGATCAATGTAAATTTGAGATTTGTGAATAATTTTACCAATTTTTTTCTAATAAACTTTTAGAGCAACAAGCACAACAATCTTATCCAGCAAAAAAAAAACATTCAGATATAAATAAAAAAAAGTGTCAGAGAATATTAGATAAAGCGATAAAGCCCAATGCTCTCAGTTCAACAAATCAAATCAACGAGAGTAGTAGACCAAAACAGGATCAAGTCCCATGTTTTGTCCCAGTGATTTCACCCAAAAACAACAAAGACAACGTCGAAAATCTAACATGAATTACGCTAACAATCTCATACATCATAAGCGAAATCACCCAATAGAAAGGTAGATCATCTATCAAAACCAAATGCAACGATCGTAGGAAACGGAAACACAGAGAACATAATTGAGGAGAAGAAGAAGCATCCTACCTCATCAAACAAGAACCAAAAGAGAGAGTTTTTTAAGGAGACACTTGATGATGAAAGCTAATTCTTCATGTACATGTTTCATGGATCAAATGTGAATCTTCTTAAAAATTTCGGTGAAACGAACGAAACGAAGAAGACAAAGACCAGAGACTAACCACAAGGAACAACAACATCCATAGATAATGAAGGGAAAAAAAAAAAAAATGGAGCTTTCCTTTGTATCCAAATTACACATCAACACCCTTTTTTAAAAGTAGCCCCTTATTTCTCAATATTCATCAATTTGCCTCTGAGTTATATCATATTACAAGATAACCCAATATTATATAAAACTATTTCAAACAAATACTATGATTTTACAGCATATAGCTATATTTTATACCTTTTTGTGAAAAAATATATTAGGACATTTTTGCACAGAGAATTGCAGAATAATAGGTGGGGTGGGGTTAAACTTGTGTAATTAATAACTTGATGAAAATTAGAGTAATATAGAAAACTTGTAAGGGCTGAAATTAAAAATAAAAATACCCCTTAATTTTTTAACGATTCCCCCTTCTTCTGGCCTCTCTACGAGATTTGTTTCGAGATCTCAACATTTGTAGGTGACGATGGCGCTTCGTGCTACTCAATCGACTGCTCGTATAGCGGCACGCGTGGGTCGGACTTTCTCAACAGACGCGGTGGTGGAGTCGGATTGCAAGCGTGGCGAGATCGGCAAGGTGTCCGGAATCCCAGAGGAGCATCTCGCACGAAAGGTATTCTTTTTTGTGAATTGATTTTTAGGAATTAGGGTTGAGGTAGATGATGAGTCTTTTGACTTGGTATGAATCGATTATATTTGCAGGTGATAATATATTCGCCTGCTAGAACAGCGACCCAGCAAGGATCTGGGAAACTTGGGAAATGGAAGATCAACTTCGTCTCCACCCTCAAGTATCCTTTCTTCTTTCCAATCTCTCTTAGTGTATAGTGGTATTTGGCTCATTTGTGGATTCACCTAGATCTCCTCTTCGATATGAGTCTTATGATTAGTGTTGTCCAATCACTTTTAATAGCTTCTGGTGTCACTAGTTATTTGGCCTTTGATGTGTTTTGTGTAGGTGGGAGAATCCATTGATGGGGTGGACTTCTACGGGTGACCCTTATGCCAATGTTGGTGACTCCGCTCTTGGTTTTGATTCTGAGCTAGCTGCCAAGTCCTTTGCTGATCGTCATGGCTGGGACTTTGTGGTAATGTTTCTTTCCTTCTTTGTTACAATACATTCATTCACATTTATATTAAAACTGTGTAATGATTCCGTTCTATGTATATACTTAAAAATGCACATCTTTGATTTGACTCATGGCAGGTCAAGGCGCCCAAAACACCCTTATTGAAGGTTAGTATCTATCTAATCCCACTTAATCTCTTCAATCTAACACCCTCCCTATCTGTTTAAGTCTCCGTAACCCTTGGATCTTAAAAGATTGGATTTTCTTGTCTCTACGATTAGTGATATTAAGGCCTTGTGTTGCTTCGTCAGTTCTGGCGTTCTGCCTTAGACATAGAATCGGACAGTGATTTGTTTGTTAAATCATCATCATACGGCTTATCAAGCGAATGCATAACATGTCTAAACAATATAGAGTTATAATTTAGATAACGATCGTCTCTTTGTCTCTCTGATTCATTCTGTTTGACGATTTTCACCTAATCTCATGATACCATAACTGCAGGCCAAGTCTTACTCTGACAACTTCAAGTGGAAAGGCAAACCTCAACTAGAGAACTGATCTCCTTCTTCTTCCATTTCTCGAACAAAAGGAGAAGCCCCCACTTGATTGATATAAAGAAAGGCTCTCTCATGTTTTATTCGCTATTTACCATGTGTGAGCTTTTTTTCTAAACTATTATCCATGGTTGGATTCTCTTCTTTTTTTTTTTTTTTTTAATTCCTTATAACAATAATATGATGATGATGACAAACAGTTCTTTGGTATTTCATCAAATCTTTATGGTCAAATATGCTGATCTACTTCTCAATAGTTTCGATGTCATGCAAGTGAATGCGAGATATGGTCATAGTCGAGTCAATAATCCATAAGATACAAACGTTCAAAAGACAAATTCGAAACGAAAGAAGATAAACAACGGAACACAAGTCTTGTCTTTTTCATTGCATGTAATAGAAAAAGAAATCGTTGAACTGAATAAATTCTCCGATCAGAAACAAGCATCCAGGAGACAGCAACAGCAGAGCGCAGCCAGACTGTGATTTCATATGTAATAAAACAGAGAGCACAACATATTAACACTACTGGATCAAGAACTAAAATAATAATAACAGTAGTAATAAACAAGATGGGATCAAGAACATACCATCCTTCGAGCATACCAGCTTGTTGCTTTTGCTGGGGAGCTTGAGAGTACTGCGGTGGAGGATAACCTTGAGCAGGGTATCCCTGAGCATATCCTGGCTGTGGATAACCGGCGGGAGGATAGCCAGCCGGAGGATAACCGTCCTTAGGAGGATACCCTTTAAACAGGAATTTCAAAAGCACATTAAAACCAGCAGAGAAGAAGCTAAAACAGAATATCAAAGATCAAAGAAACTAAAAAACAGAATATTACCTTGGGGAGGAGGAGCACCGACAGGATGTTCTTGATTATACATCTTTTAGTTCTTCTAGCTTTTTGAGTTCTTTTTAGTGTTTTGAGTTCTTTCTCTTCTCTTCTCCTTTTAAGCAATCTCTGTTTCTTTCCTTTATAGCGAAGTTAAGACGGTGAGAAATAATTTTTTTTATTTTGTTCTTCCTTTTTTCTAATTGATTAGTGTGATACAAAAAAGAAGAAAACTAGAGAAAATATTCTAAAAACGTGTTTCTTGCATCATAAAGTTTAGGTCCGTTAAATATTTCTTTCATATTCTGTTTAATTTTAACACTAAACAGCAGTATTCATCATATGCTTTTCAAAAAGCAAACTATGTACAAAGCTACATAAAAATATTTACTTCTACTATTAAAATAATTAAACATCACTTATTTTTGGGTTGATCATGTTTCAACTTAAATCATCATCTCTTTTCCTAACATAAGGAGAAAGGCAAATTTAATAGAATCTCCTCGTTTGAATAAAAATAGTTGATGAGATATTATAATTCGAAAAAGATAAAACTTTTATCCACCCACATGCTAGTCCACATTCCCATGACATCAATAATCTTATTATATAATATTAATATCCATAATATATGATTCACCATCCATCGTAAAAAAGTAGAAGAACCCATTAAAAGAAACAATGCTCGTTGCATTGTCTACACACAAAAATGATACACAGCCTAAATAAAGAACCCATTAGCATCGTTACAACAAATCGTGACAACATCTTCCACACCAAAGCTAAAACACTAACAAAAGTCATAAAAGAAGAAAGCAACTTTTGCCTACAAGAAGAGCTCTCTCTACAAGAGTTCTCTCTCTGTTTCTAAACGGTTTGAAAACTTTAAACCGGCTTGGTTCAGGACCAACGCAGCCATTTCCGTGGCCGGTTTGTGCTACCGGACTCTTTTCTTGGAGTCACATTGATCCTATCCGCATTTGCTGCTGCCCAACTGCTAAAACCAGGTGAAGAAACCAATTCTCTAACCGCCTTTGTCGTGCTTTCCTCTGTGAGCTTCTTCCACTCTTCTTTTGATAGTTTGCTCCTTTCAGGAGTTTTATGGAAAGAGGAAGGGAAAGTATCTGATTCAGACGGTGGAGATTGTCGCATCCCACTGATGCCTGAAAAAGAAACGTTAAACAAAAAGCTTATTTATTGGTTTCATTTTACGTTTGAGATAATGTTATTTAAGAGAGATCAGAAATCAACCTCCTGATGGAGAAGCAAAAGTAACACGGTTGTGAAATTCAGAAGCATCATGACTCTTTTGCACGAAGTCATGGAGATATCCAGGGATGGTTGGTACTTCAGCATAACGAATTGCCTCCCAGATTCCTATCAGTAAATTCAATGGAATCCTGCGCCAAAAGAACACAACTTGAGAATTCAATACTGTGTGAACTTTCAGAGATACGGAAGCTAACACTAACAAAAAGAGAGTCTAGTTTGTCAAAGAAAACGGTTAAAATAGATTGGTCACGACTCACTCATATAAGCGTAGTATGAACTTCAATCTGCTGATCTTCTTTAAACTCGCTGATATCAGAATTACAGATATCAGCGCTCCTCCAGCAAGCAAAGGATCAACAGAGCTCTGTAAACAAGAGATCATATTGTTAAAGGATGATTTTCGGTTTGGTTAAAAAGAAAATGTATAGTTGTGATGGACACTGTAAAATAACCTGAAGAATCAAAACAGCAGCAATGATCCGGATAGACCAAGAAACAAAGAGTGATGTGCTCATGTCAATGGAGCCATCTTCGGTTAGAACCAGTTTCCTCACAGTCCAAAATCCAAAAAAAGCTCCAGCTAAAGATAGAAACACCCCGGCAAATATGGCTACCTGCAAAAACCATCACACGGAAACAAACAAAAAAAATCATCAGTACAAGTTTGAAAGGGGATATTCTTAACCAGCACATATTGACACTATCAAAACTTACATACAGGGGTGTACATATCTTCATCGATTCCCATCTCAGTTAGCAGGCTTTGAAATAAACCAGGAATGTAGCGTAGAAGGAAACCACCTAAACCAAGCTGGCCGAAAGAAGAAGGTGTGTTAGGTACAACAATGAGGTTGGAGAAAATGGGAAGCACAATGAAAAGGTAAATCATTTAGAAATCACCACCCACCAGGGTTGAGTATATGAACAATGCAAACGAGCTCCGACCAGTTGGTAATAGCTTCATTCCCTGTGTACAGATCAGATTACAAAAGCTGAGTTCGGAAGTGAATACCTCTCTTTAATATATAATAAGTTAACACAGCAAGATAAGGCTACCTGAAAGAGAACAAGCAGCACAACAAGCATAATACCAACAGCCATGGCACTGCTGTAGTAAAACGCTAACGATTGGCTCAGCACCGAAGCCGAAGCCAACAAAACCGCACCAAGTATCAAGAACACTATGCGATACATGGAAAACTCTGCAAAGCCGAAAACATAGTTGATAAATAAGAAAGTAGAAACAATTGCTAAACCAAAAGAAGAGAGAAAGATCTATACCTTCTACAGCAGACAGTTCCAAAGTGACCTTTGCTGAGCTAATAGATCTTACGTCAATGACTTTGTGGTCAAAGGGCGACATCGTCTGAACCCATGAACCCTTAGAGACTTTCTCCCACCGACTTGGAGGGCACATCCCAATTGCACGCGACAAATTCCTACAAATCAGTGAATCATACATTGTTATCATCTCAACCAAGGAACTTACAGAAACTGGTGATTAACAATACCCAGAAGTAAGCAATCAGACCTGTGGAAGCAAACATCAAAGTTACTTGCTTTCCCAGCGGTTGATGCGTTAAGTATCAACTTCAACGAATGTGCGTACTTGTCCATGTGTTTAAACCTTCGAAGTCCATTGATATGTATCCTCTGACATAGAGAGGTTCTCTCTGGCTTCAATCCAGGAGAGCCCTTCACCTCTAAACTAGGATTCACTTGAACCGCCCTAGTCTCTCCCACAACTGTCAACACACAGTTTATAGCGAAATCAACCCACACATATTACAAACATTCAATTGTATGTACACCCAAGATTTGTGCAATTTCCACAGAAACCATCAAACCCTAGATTTCTACAATTTCAACCTGCGATTCCACAGACCAAATCGCATTATTAAGAGAAAAGAACTTACCGAACAGAAGTTCATCAGATGAGACAAGAGAGGAGAAAGCAAAGAGATGTAGCAAGATGATTCCGATGACGACGCCGGAGCTTCGGAGAAGACGATAACCACCCATCGATTTCAAGAGGAACGAACGAACGACGATGAAAATAAGGTTTAGTAAAGGCGCGGATTTGAATCAACCATAAAGCCTGATCGTATTTATTGTAATTAGTAAATGGGCCTTTATAAGCCCATCTTGAGCCCATTCCTTCAAAGTGAAACTATGGTTTGATTTGGTACGACTTGCGTCCAATGCGTGATGCTTTGGAATAAGGTTGCTTCGTTAATCAACAAATTAGTACCGGTACCTGTTCGGAAACGCGCTAGGCGCTATTCAGACGGTCGGATTGGACCTAACGCCTAAAGAGAAAATCGAAGATTAATCGAAAATTATGCGGGGCGAAATTTTTAGATTGTTTACTATGTTATAAAACATGTTAATCTTTAATTGTGTATAACATTAATACATTTTCATGTTTAAGATTGTATAAAACATACGAATAGAATATATAAACTTAATATAGTTTAATTTTCAACAAAATTATGAATATAAATGATATTTATAAAATTTTAGATCAAATAAATAAATAAAAATATTATTAAAATATATATATATATATATATATATATATATATATATATATATATTAGGTGGCCGCCTAGGTGGCTAGGCGGTCATTTAGGCGGTCTACGCGGAGAAAATCAGATATCCGATTTTTTAAACTGATTTAGCATAAATCGAGGCGAAAGAGTGACGCGTATCGCCCAGTCGGCCCGCCTACCGCCGATTTTTAGAACAGGGATACTGCTATATACTAAGGTTGATATAATAATAATGTAACTGAAAATGATTTGAGCCGTTAATTACGTTACGTCTAGTTAACTACTGAACCTAATGTAATTTACGCATCAGTCATTGGCTCATTGACTTCATGACTGATTGACAAAAAGAGGCCGACCAAATGAGCTGCCTTGCATATTTTAAAGAGACTACGTTTACATTTGTTTTTTTTTCCTATAGTTATAGATGAATAAAATAAAACATGCGAGTAGTAACTCAATAATTATAGGCTTTACAGCTTTGTTAAAAACCCGCTTTAAACGCCAACCGTTTGTTTAGTTGAACGGTGGTTAACACCAAACATGATGTTATTACGTAAAATCGTACTAGTATGGAAGGTTATCATTGGATGTATCGAAACTTTATGATATTATGTCAAACTATATATCCAAGAGTACAACGAGCTGTCGGTTTAATATTTTGTTCAATTGATGGCAATTTATCTTTTGCAAGTTAATTCGTGTGTATAAACAGGGAAACAAATTAGTAAATGATTTGTTGTGCAATTCTGAATCTGTAAAATATTGTTGCAGTATTGGCCTAAATGTTCTAAATCTCGTTTGAGAATACCTTAAAAATGCTCAAATAATTAAAACGTTAGAGCAATTAAAGTTCTTGAAAATATAATTTGAGACTGGATCTTCATTTAAAGCATTTATGATAATAACATCGCTTTACATAAACTTTCAATGTTGTCGGATGTGCTTTAAGAATATCGACGCTTTTGAAGACTTCTCTCACGAGGATCCAAGTTCCGGAATGCTGTGTAAAGCTGGTCTCCACCCACCGCCACATCTTCCTCCGCCGTAGCTCCGTCTCATAAACCCATTTCCACTGTCATCTCCGGCGACCTATGTAAAACCCGTTGTGATTAAATCAAACATCCATACAGTGAAACACAGTTTAGCATGTCTTAGACCAAAATTTAAGGCATGTGAAAGATGTGCATTTGCATATGGTCATGTGGCCCGTAATAGAATTGCAAAACTATTTTTAAAAACATATTTAAAATATTCTACATGACCTATAGAGTATTATTTTACAACAACCAAGCCGGTCATTGTAAATTCTTAAATGTTAAAAGTCAGAGCATATGGAAATGCGAACTTACCGTATCATCATTAGATACATCTTCTTTCGGATCCAAAACCGAATTTGGGTTGACCCGACCATTATGATCCTGATCTGTCTTCTTTCTGTGTTTCTTCGTCTTCTTCTTTAGCTCAAGTCCTCCTCCTTCTTTCAATAGCTTGCCAAGCTTTACACACTTCTTCGTCGCAAACTCCTTCAAAACCTCTGCATACAAAATTACTAACAATGTTAATAACATAACAGAGGAACTAAAAATAATAATAATAATAATAATAATAAAAAGAGATATATAGATTTTATGTATGCCTTCGAAGCTGACGAGACGGTAGACATGTCCGATGAGTAAAGTGTCGTCAGGACGAAGGAGCTTGAGCTGCTTCAGTGGGGACCCTTTCTCGTTCCTCAATGTCGGTGACGTTACCACCACCGCAACGTAATGACCAGGGTTTGATTTCATGACGTCGCTTGCTGTCACCGACCAGTAAATCCTCTCCACCTTGTTCTCCGCCGGGTGATGGATCAAAACCGTCGCTGCCTCAGCCGCTTGACAGTTTCCCATTTTTTAAAGAAAGAATAATTATTTTGTTGGGTTCTTCTGAAGTAATAAAAAGATTAAAGAGCGTTACGTAGTAGGGCTTTTAATAAATTCTCTCTACTGTTGATTTGTCAGGTTTGACAAGAGAGGACGCTGGAGATTGATAAAATATTTTAAAGATTACGAGAAAAAAAAGGATGAAGAATAAAAGAAACAGAGAGTTTGTAAAGTAAGATGTCGACGGAGATTAAGCAAAGCGATGAATAAATAAAGAGGTTGGGGCTTACAAGGTGGTGGTGGAACTATTTATTATATTTTGATTTCTATTGATAATGACATTACTGTTATATTTTTATGGGAAAATTGATTTAATGTTAGTAAGGATCTTGCATATCGCAACCAGTGAATTGATTGCGTAATTCTCTTCTATTATTAAGTTGACCAGGGTGTTTTTTTGGTATCTAATTTAAAACTAACACCGACTGTAAATTTAATAACTATCCATTTTTTAGTTTCTACCAATGCTATTCAACATTTTAATCCAAGAGTGAATATTTGATGATTTGTTAACTAATCAGAAATATTTGAACGTGTCAAGTATTTAATTATCTTTGACACAAAACTGTTGCAATGCTGCAACCACAAAGTCTACTACCATGTCAAAACAAGCTAATTTGTTTATGGTTGTACTACAAAGAAAAAACATGTTTTTTGATATGAAATTAGTAAATTTATCACTAAATTAAAAGTTGAAATTGACTGACCAAGAAATTAAATTCGTTACACCAAAACACGCCACCAAAAACCGATGAAGTCTGGTAAGACAACACTCCTAATTAAATTTTCTGAATGCGTGTCAAAGTTGTACTGAGTAGTGCAGAAATTTTTTTTAATGTTGGACTTCAAAGCCCGTTAAAGATCTTACCGGGCCAGTCTCAAAAAGAGTAATTTGAAGTTACATACTATTGGATACGAAACAAATATCCAAGTCTTACTACAACGATCCATAGTTAAAACATTCATTACAACTTGAAAAGAAACCAAACATAAAAGAGACCGAGTCATAGATCGATAACACCGCAGAGCACACGTAATAAAAAGAGCAAACAAAGATAGAATCTTCAGCTCTGCATAGCGTCTTGTTCCTCTTCTCCATCAGCTTCGATAGGTTCGCTGAACATATACTGACTCTGATACTCAACAAGGTACTGCATCGACCTCCTCGCATCCAAGAACAATCGATAAACTCTGTTGACATCCTCAATCTCCACAACTTTCCCTTTCCGCTTCTGGCAAGACAACGCAGCAGCTGTTATCAGATGAATCGCATACCTCAGAGAAGTATCGCGCCCGATCAAAGTCAATAGCTGCTTCGCCTCCTCGTTCATCTCAACGTCTTCTTCTTGGCAACGTATCTCCAAGATTTTCCTTATGTCTTCGTCCGTGTAAGGCTGAGTCGAGATGATGAGGAGACGGTCGAGGAGATCGATCGGGATCCCGTGAGGTGATTTCTGGTTAGTTCCGCGGATTGTCGTGACTCCTCGGTTCGTCGCCACGACGAGGATCGGTGACATTTCGTTCTCGAGGGCTCGGTTGAGGAATGAGAAGCATTCAATGTCGAGCATGTGGACTTCGTCGATGAAGAGAACACCGGGGACTATCTCAGCTTTGCCTTCTTCTCTCCACTCCGCTACTTTCGTGTCGATCTGTTCACGAACTTCTGATCGGATTTCTCCTGTATCACCCGTGAATAGGGCTAGAAACCCTTGCGTCCTGCTCAAGAACAAAGTCACTTAACTAACAATACTAGAAACAAAATGTCTTACAGATACATAGTTACAAAGGTTGTTCTAGCTAGCTCACTGCACTAACGTGACCTAAATCAACTCAATTCCCAATCATTTAATGACTAGCAATGTCACACAATACAAGAAAGTGTGAAACTTTTTTGAACCTGCTGTTGATAACATCAATCTCATGAAGAGTGACACAATGCACAACCTCTTTCCTCTTCTGCAGCTCCCCTTCAGGGCACTGCACAAACTTAGTCTGAGCACCCATAGCATCATAGTCCCTAGACCTCGAAAACGACCTCCCAAGCTTACTAATCTTCCCAGTCGCCTTATCAAGCGCAATCACATCACCGCTCTGCACTTTCTCCTTATTCAAAGACTCAATCAGCTTCGCCCCCATATCGTACACAGTCTCCATATCCGTCGTCTTCATAGTCAGCTTCCCGGACTTGGACGCAACACCCGAAGAAGCAGGCCTATCGATCTGAACCTCAACGACCTCTCCTTCGATAACCTCGGTCTCCTCCTTGATCCTCACACCGATCGCTTTGCGGAAAGACTGAGTCAAAGCCTCGGTCTTCGACATCTCCAGGGAGAATATCTCGCTCCCCGCGATCATCGCGAAGGGCGTCTCCAGTCCGAGGGATTTCGCCATTCCCATCGCGATCGCGGTTTTGCCAGTTCCGGGCTGCCCCGCGATTAGGATGGCCCGGCCGGCGATTTTGCCTTCTTTGATCATCTGGAGGATTACGCCGGCGGCTTTGCGGGCCTTCACTTGGCCTACCATTCCTTCGGAGACGGCTCGTGGCTCGAGGGATGAGTCGAGTCCCAGGCCTCGGATGTGCGAGTGCGCGCCGATTCGCTCCACTCTTGTTAGGTCGCGGCTCTCAGATAGCTTTAGTTCCGCCATTTTTTTTTTCTCGATTATCGTCGTTCGGCGATTGAGGTGGAGGGAGGGAGAAGAGCTATTAGAGGTTTTAGGGTTTAGAAGAGTTGCTATGCAGTGGCGAAGGGACAGTCGATGTAATTTGAAGTAACCCTTATCAAGGGTAGAAACGTAATTTGTCAAAGCAGAGTTTCTCATTTAGTAATGTACCCTTGTATTATTGGGGAATTTACGTAACAATCCGTTTATTTTTTTAAGAGTTAACTCTATTAAAGAAATTTCTAAATTTGGATTAGCGTTTAGCACTGGGTCCTCTGCTCGCCGGTTCTTTCAGTATTCCGGCGAAGGAAGAAGAAGAACTTTCGAGGTTTTAGGGTTTAGAAATTGCTATGCCATGGCCAATTCAATGTAATTTGAAGCAACTCTGTTAAGGGCATAAACGTAATTACTCTTGTGTTTTTGATGAAATTACATAAAGATAAGAATAGGATTATCCCAATCTCTTAAATGGGTTTGTTAACCTATTTAAGATTTTAAAAAAAATGAAAAATAGAAATAAACCTAAGACACGTCTCTTAGTTAATTAAGAGAAAGAAGAAACATATCTTGTTTCGTTTTCTACTTACCGGAAAAGACGAAGGGGAGTTGATTACTCTGTAAGAGCCATTGTCTACGTCAATCTGAAGAACAAAAAATAATAATCTGATTGATTTCTTTCTAAATCTGAATCTAACACTCTCTGAATCCTCAAAATCGAATCATTGCAGATGGATTAAGCTTGCCGTGAAACTTCCGATGTTGCATTCGGTGATGGTTTTGATGACGACGATCTTCCCTCTGGAAAGCGATCAAAGCTCGATCGGTTCCCTCTCAGCCAATGGGAGCTCGCGGTGTATCTCGGTGTCTTCCTCGTCTTCTCCTATGGTCTCTTCTGCATCTACATCACCATGCCGCTGCAGAATCCTGCAAGCTCAAGCTCCCAAGAAGCATCTCTGATCTCCGCTCGCTCAAGTAACTGTTAAAGACTCAAACTTTATTATAGCAGTAATCGATATTTTGATCAATGTTGAGCTTCTTTGAGGTTAACTATAGGTTTCCTTCACGTACGTGCTCATGAATTTATCATTGCTGATCTGTTTTTAATGGTTTTGGCTAGGCGTTTGAAAAGCTCTTCGAGGCATTTGAGAACTACATTATGGATATACACAAAACAAAAGTTTCGCAGGTAGGCTACACAGCTATAAATCACGGCCCTTACATGACATGTCTCATGTTTTAGACTCACTTTTTGCAATTCATCTGCAGTTTCTGATGTTCTATGCATGTTCACTCGATCCTGAAAACTGTGGTGTGAAATTTGCGGTTAAGCTGATGGACATTTTCCTCTTCAGCAACAAGCTACCTACAAGGCAAGTTTCACCTTCTCTTCATAAATGTATGATCTGATTGAAACTTAAGTCTGTTGCAACATTGATTCAATTTTTAGGCTGGTAGATGAGTGTGTGGATTACTGTAGAACTTGCAATGGTGATATTAACCCTAAAGCACATCAAATTTTCTACTCCGGATGCCAGGTATATACTGCTTTCAATCCCAAGCTCTACCAGACACAATATTATACACTAATCATTTGCTTAGATCATGTTTTGTGAGAACACAGGCGATCATGTATGTGCTCTGCTTCCGGAAGAGATCCATCCTAGTTGTTCCTCGCTTTCGGTCTGAGCTTATACCATTGGAGTCAATTTTAATGCACAAACTAAACCCGTTAAAGGTGAGTTATATTACTCTGATCCCATTTGTTTTTCCACTGAAACTCAACTGTTAAGTATCAAACGCATAATAAGCTTTGCAAACGATTTTGTTTTTGAGAATAGGAATGCCTTCCATGGCTAGTTGCAGAGTTCCTTAAACAAGCTAAAGCTGGTGGCTTGTTCGTCGTCTCAGACTCCTTCATTTTCGATAAGCTACTTGAGTCTGAGCTCTCCCATGGGTCTAAGAAGCTTGATGCATTCTTCCCTTCATTATTATTAGTTTGTGAACATCTCGGCTTCTATGCCAGATGTTCCTATGAAACGCATGAGCAATGCGAGCGTCTGGGATTTTGTTCATCTTGATTTTGAAAAAGGTGCAGCCAAGATGATGTGTAAGAGAGGTGAGATGTCTAATGCTAACTTCCATATGACACAACTTCAATGGAACTGCAGCCAAATCGATGGAAACCGTAATAACATCTTTAAAACAAAAAAAACTCTTCAAGATCTTGAATTATATTTCTATTGATTCTGATTAGTTTTATTTCATTTACAGGAATGTCACATGAGGAAGCTTGGTATGATTCCTTTAGTTACATTGACTCTGATTCTGATGATGGATCAAATAGTAGTGTTTTTGAAGGTAAACATCAAAGCTTTTGATAAAATCTAAGACATTATTATTAGTTTGTGAATTATTAACATTTATATTTTTTTTTTTGCAGATGCAAATGCAAATGCTTCTGCAATGGGACAGGTGATTCAGTATGAAGAATTCTACGGAAGCTACCTGACAATAGATGGAAACAAAGCTGAAACATTCTCAAACAAGATCATGCGTCTTAAATGGTGGTTTCATGCTCTTGGCTGATCTTGAAGCTTTATCACCGGGAATTTCATCTACTGGTCGATGGTGAGACCGACCTATGACGACGAAGATGATGGTGATGAAGATGCTGAGATCATTGTGAACGGAGATGAGGAGAGTAATGAAGAGGAGGAAGATGATGTTGATCATGTCATGGACAAGATGTCCATAACGCCTAAGCATTCTTTCATGAACGAGATGGAAAGAGACAGACTTCTGGAAATGCCTTCAGTAATCAAACCTTCCATTAGTCCTCAATCCTTTTGAGTTTTTTTTTGGGTTTCTATACGCATTTTTGCAGTAATTTTTATAAGTTTCTCTGTTATGCTTGAGGATTGGTGTCAAGCAAGGAAGTTGCTCGGGGATGTCTTACACCATGGACTTTGAGAATAGAGCCAACGCAAAACCAGATGATTCCACCATCGAGTACCAAGGCTTCGCTATAGGTTAGTTTCTTCCCTTAGTTTGTTTTGAGTTTGGATAATCCTTCCATTCTAATAGAATAAGGTCCAAGAGAGTTAGATTATTTAGTCCACGCCTTGTTGCATATGAATGTTTGTTTTGTTGTTTTTAAGACTGTTTCAGTTTATAGTTCATGTCTTTAGTCATGATACTTGATTTATCATGGGTTTAACCAAAGTTTTCTACTTGTGGGTGTTCTTGTAGATTAATCAAAGTTCAAATATGTATGTTTGATACTTTTTTTTTTATAAAATTTTTTAAGAACCCTTAATCAAGAAACTAAAGTTCTAAACACATATTTATTATTAAAAAAGTGATTAAGAGACCCTAATGGGGTTCTATGAATAATCAAGATCTAAGGATTCCGATTATATTTTTCACTCTAATCAAGAAGTTTCAGAGGTTGGATCCTGGATATGAGTTGGGTTAGAACTCTCTTTGGCAAGTTTCTTTGCCTCTCTCCTCTGCTTGACTTTTTTCGTCTTATCATTGCCCTCAAAGCTCACTTTCTCTACAAAATAAAAAGAGTCAGATACGTAATGTAATTATTACTCGACAGAGACGGCTTTGAATGATTGTACAAAAAGGTCAACAATGCCACAACTTGAGTTAAGTAGATTCAGAATAAAGTCAAAACTTTCCAAACTCTTGGGTCTAAATTTCGTATACAAGACGATTATGACATTTAGTTAAGTAGGGATTATTGGTTGTTGTATTTTAATGAATTTGAAAATCCGAACTAAATCTAGTGTTATTGGTTCTATGATTTTCAAATATGTATTAAAATTATGTGTTATTGGTTTAATGATTCATAAATTCTATATCAAATCAAGTGTTATTCAATCGTACGGATTTACTAATATATTTGATTTAATAATGGATTTGAATGGATTTGTTTGGATTTTTTAGTTAAAAATACAAAGATTCAAATCCGAAGAAAAACCTCCGGATTTGCATATTTTAATTGAATTTATAAATACTATATAGATTTCTAAATCAATCAAAATATATAAACCAATAACGGTTTGTAAATATATAAACCAATCACAATATCGGACCTCCTTAGATATGTACGAAAGTCAAAAAAATGTCGTACCTTCTTTCTCTGAGGCATTTAGTCGAGCGGGTTGTATGCAACTCGCCTCTTCTCCACCGCTGCTGTCTTCGCGGGTCTCAATCATTTCTGTCGGAAGCAGAGGTCCGATAACTTTCCTCCGTCGAGCAGCTTCCTCTTTGAGCATCTTCTTTCTGATCCTCTTCCTCTGCGCTCGACTCGGTTTAGTCTCTGGCTCGTCTCCGTTTTCATGGTCGTCGCCGTGATTTGATGAATCAATGTTCAAGTAATCCTCTGAATAAATCGACTGTGGTTTGTTATATAACTCCCGATCTACCAACGTTAAATCATGTTGAAATTACATAACAGTCGTACCTGGGTTTATGAGTGTTACATCGAACGGTTCGTCATCAAACCCTAAAACCTGAAACCCCAAATTCAAACAATGGCATAAACAATTATCGATTAGAGAAGAGATATGAAAAGAGAAAATACCGGAGACGGAGAAGAGGAAGGCGATGAAGGAGGATAGAGTGTTTGAAGAAGAGCTTCGTGTAACTTTCTTCGCTTTTCCTCTCGCCCTCGCATCTTCCACGATTGTTCACCACTCGGCCGTGAAATCTCCGTCCCTGATCCTTAACGTGCAACTTTCCAAATGTTTTCTTCTTCAACCCCTAGACTTTTGTGCTATTCGTTTTCTGACCCGAAACTTTGTATTTTTGGCTTAAACACACCCCGGGACAAGATTTCCTTCTTTTTTTTTTGGTACGTTGACGTTGGTGTCGTGCGAAGGAGAGAAAATGTTAAAAGTGAAAGACTTCCTAACAACTAGGAAAAAAAAACTTTTTTGTTTGACCTTCGTTTTCATGATCTCATGAATCTCATCTGCCTCGCAGATAATACGTACCTATAGTGTTCGTTGAAACGTAACTAAAAATATCGTAAATTTAACTCACCTATAAGTGAAGACTATGAAATAAAACATACCAAGCTATATAGAATTGACGGAAATGTTGAGGAGGTTCTATTCTACAAATTGAAATTTATATACAATCCGAAAATCTGTATGCACACAGAATCAATCCCTTAAATTAACAAGAAACATGAAAAACATTAATTTATTAGGGGAAGTTTTTTTTGTCTTTTATCGTTGACAAATAGTAAAAACACCACACAACTTTCTTTTTTTAAATCGATCAGAAACAGACAGCAAACCCTCTTCTTCAAACTCATCACAAGCCTTCTCTTCATCGATCCTTCCCATCACCATACAGCTATAGTTTCTCCTGAGATCCAACGGTCGTCTCATCGCAGCCCTATTTTCTCCGACACCACCGCCACGTGTGACAAACCGGCAGCGTTCACGTGTCCCCGTCGTCGTTGACGTATTAAGTATGAAGCTACGAGGGAGAGTGGTGCTTGGTGCTTCGCAGATTTGAAAGTTACCGGCCGATAAACCGAATCCACCAGAACCACCACCGGTGATGAAACCGACGGAGCATGATGTCATGCTACGTATGTAGGCGTCACGTGCCATGATCAAGAAACGTACCGGGGATTTCACTAGTCTTGATAAGGCTCTCTCTTTCTTCATCTCTTTAGCTTTCATGATTTTAAGTGAAATGAAAGATCGAAGACTGAGATGAAAACAGATTTTATAAGAGAGAGACGATGTCGTCCAATGCTAGCAGATCGCTATAAATGTACCTTTTATTACTGAAATAAATATTATAAGGGGTATTATAAATGTATCTAGTTGGATGTTACAGTTTTTCTGATACTTATCTTATTAAAAGAACTATATACAGTATAATTATAATTTACTTTGTTTCAGACTTTGCTTACGTCAAAATGAGGCTGAAGCTGCAATTGCAATCCAACCATTTGTTTCTGATATTTTAAAGGTACATAATCGTTGAGTGTTGAAGCTAATAATAAGTATTAAAAATGTAAAGAACAACAAAAAAATCATAGCTGAGATTTATCCATTCAAGCTTAATCGTGGTGGCGAGATTAATGGTTAGATAGCAATTGCCAAGTACTCGTCCATATGTCCTTAAACACGTTATATCATATAAGTAAATAAAAAATCGAGAGATGTTATTTTATAAGATGGATTGAGATATGACACCAAATTGCGTATCTCATTAAAAAAATTTTTTTGCTTATCTCATTAAAAGGTAGCGAAAGCTTCGTTCGAAGAAAAAAGAGTATTAAAAGTATAAGATTGGTTAGGGTGGACTTGAATTTAGCAGTGATACAAATTTCATTATCAAACCAATTTGTCAAATAAATATTACTTCAACTTTAAGTTAGTCTAAACAAATTTTTTGCACGGATTCTTTAAGGGACAGAACTTGGGTTCACCCCCTAAGGTGAATCTTATAATTCACCATATTTCTTTACACCAATCAAACTGCCACATAGGATTAATGAAAGAAGGGATTAAATTTAGAAGAAAAAAAGAAATATAGCTATAAAAAAAAGGAACTAATGTTGTTAAGCTAAGCCGCCGTTAGTTTTGATTATAATTTTTCTTCATAATCCATCGGCGTCTTCTTCTTCTTCTTCCCAGAAACTCCTAAAGAATTTTTCACATAACTTACAGGTTTGTTTGAGATACATCATCACTCAATTAACATAATTAATCTCAAGTTTAATTATGGTTTGTTATATATATCTCTTGATCATATTAGAGAGATTGAGTCAATTAGGTTTTATTGCTTTATTTTGATCGTGACAAAAAATCGATGACTAATGATTATACACCATTAAAGTCACAATTGTTCTGGCTATAACTAATAACTATGAGAAGAAAAGAGTTTTGATGACTAATGATTATTACGTTTAGTGGGGTTCCACTGAATGAATTAAAGTTGTTTATTGGGACATTCTATTGCTTA
>NC_027750.1:34891892-34892519 GCF_000695525.1 Brassica oleracea var. oleracea
GCATCATATTTCACTTGCTTGCATTTGTTTTCATCATAAACCGAAAAACCATAAAAACAGTTTTTGCATTGTTATTGTTCTTAAGAAACGAAAAACAAAAGAGAAAAAGTTTCTTGCATTTGATTCACGAAAATTTGAAAAATAAATCTCATATTGTGTTTGCATTCATTCCTCAGTTCCACTTGCCATTTTTAGATTGTGTGCACTCATTTTTAAAAAAATAATATGCATTCCATATTTGTTTCTTGTTTGAATCTTGCATAAAAATAAAAATAAAAAGGCATAGCATTTTTTTAATTTCGTGCATACCATAGTTGTTTCATAAGTCTCTTATGTTCATTAAAAAAAAATCAGTCAGCTTAGTTTATATCATTTTGGTCCAAGCATACATTTTAGTTTCCATTTCCGGTTTTGTTTTTGCATTTCATCCTAAGAAAAAAAAATATCCTTGTTAGTTTGTTTCCATATTTTTCTCTCCATTTATTGTTCATAGCATCTCATACTGATTTATTTCGTGTTTGCATCTGAAAAAAAAAATATATATTTAAAACCATAGTTTAGATCATTTGCATATTGTTGGATTAATAGTTTCATCTTAAGAGAAAAATTCAAAAAAAAAAAATTAAT
>NC_027750.1:34892717-34894619 GCF_000695525.1 Brassica oleracea var. oleracea
GAGAAAGAAGATTTGGAGATGCACTAGATGCTGGCTATGTTGAGCCCAAGCCACCAGATCCTTCATGGATCACCAAACACCAAACTTCTTATACTCATGAATACTCAAATTATTCTTATCATGATTATAACTCTGCTGATGATGTTAATATTTATTCTTTTTCAGGAAGCAGTTGGTCAAGTGAGTATCTAACATGGGAAAGAACCATGGATGATTGGTTTACATACTATGGCGTGCCAAAGAAGGAGAGGCTAGCTCATGCCATCAAGAAACTTTTCGGAAAAGCTTACTCATGGTGGAAAAGAGTAGATAAGACACATGGTAAAAGTCCAGAAGAGGTTGTCACCAACTGGAAAGATCTTAAAGATGTTATGATCAGGAAGTATGTGACTACACTTCCCACGCAAGAAACCAGAAGAAAATACCCAAGGAGATTTTCAAATGGTGTGTCCAAAGAGGCAAAGAAAGTTGTGCCACAACAAGGCCATAGAAGCTTGATCTATCAAGACCAGATTCGGCCAAGCCAGATGCCCATGGTTTTATATGATAAATACCAACCTTATGAGGTCCTAAAGTCCATGGAGAAGAAGAACCTTGTCAGCCAATACACGTTGGCCAGACACAAAGAAAAATCAGACAAACCGATTTTTCAAGAGCAGGCCAAGGTAAGTCCTATACTTGATAAATTTGTTTATAAATAATCTCCCACTGGTATGAGTCACTTGTCTTTGTCCAAGGATGTTAAGACAGGTCATGAGGTCCAGAAAGACATGATCACCCAATCCTTGTTGAGATCAAAAGTTGTCCGTGATTTAAGTTCAAGAGACAAGGAGATTTTAAACCCAAATAAAGAAGAGCCATCCAGACAAGGTAAGTCTTCTAACTCTGAGGATTTGAAGTATCAGACATGTTATAGATGTCATAAGAAAGGACACTATGCTATAGTTTTTCCTACTAAGAAAGAATTGATAGAAACATCACTAGAAGAAAAAACAGAATTATCTATGAAAAGTGATAGTTTTATTCAATCTGATATATTGGTTCCAAATTCTTGTATAATGCACTTGTATTTGTCAAAGGGTGTTGTAACAGGACTTAAGGAGCAAGAATTTAAAGAAGAAGAACCACCAGGCGTGACTCTTGTGTTGGACCAGAAGATTGTTCAAGAGACAATGCAGTCCACGATCCGCCACATCAAAAGCTTTGGGGCCAGCCTCAGAACCGCACTTAGAGAAGAAAGAAAACGAAAGAGATTGTCCCATCACGGTTCCGTCGGAAACGCCAGGAACCGGAGGAGCGGAGGTGATGATGTGGTCATCAGATCAGCAACTGAACCGGAGGTCAACCCAAAGCCCTACTCAACCAGCCAAGGCGCCAAGCAGAACACATGTGCACTAAAAATGCCGTATCTTATAAACCAGGAGGGTTTAAATTACGAGACAAATTTTAATTGACTCTACACTCAAGAAGGAGTCCATCCCATTTGGAATCAGTCCAAAATATTCACGGAGCAAGAAGTTATGAATTTTACAAGTCAGAGGTTTTCCAACCCGTCTATCTGCGAGTACCTGACTTTAGAAGAAGATTTAAGCTCAAGTAAGGAGCGGCCTGAAGCAAAGCACATCATAGGAGTCAATAGGAGTTTATCAAATTTCCATAAAGCCCAAGATCAGGAGAAATGGCCACGGAATTATGAAGTTATGATCCAATCTCCAAAACCGGTCAATCCAGTTCTATCCTTGCCTCAATTGGAAGCTAACCGGTTCAATCAGCTTCAAACCAGACATTGGCGACCAGGAGATCATTTCAACCAATCAGGAGATATTCTAGGAGCCCAGGAGGAGTTCTGCAAGTTCATACCATGCACCATCAACCATTGGATCATGAGGATCCTCATTTACC
>NC_027750.1:34894706-34895205 GCF_000695525.1 Brassica oleracea var. oleracea
CCAAGGAGGTCCCAAGGAAGATCTCTTATCCATTAAAACCGTCCAGGTTCAAGAAGAATCAAGTTTCTCACTTGGAGCCAAAATCCCATAAAAGGCTCCAACGGCTAGTTTTTCGATTTTGTTACTTTGCTTGATTTGTTTCCTTTTCTATTTGTTTTAGAACGTTAGGACCTTTTTCTAGCCTTATATAAGCTCCTAGACGTCCATTGTAAAGAGCAATCTTAATCACCAAGTTAATAGAAAGTTTATTCAGTTTTATCAAAGTTGTTCTTTGTATAAAATAACGGTCTTTAGGATTCAAAGAGAGATTCTTTGCTGTCTTATTGATTTCGTGAGTCTAGTTTGTTTGTGAAAATCAAAATAGCTCAGTACACAGATTGAGAGAGTCAATCACTTCGATCCATCATTCCATCAGATTGAGAGATTCAATCAAACCTTCCTCCGCAAATCCACTTCAGTTCATCATCTAATCAAGCTGAGAGTGATACACATCCAGCAG
>NC_027750.1:34895566-34896031 GCF_000695525.1 Brassica oleracea var. oleracea
TTTGAATTAATTTCTCAGTTTGAAAAGGATTCTGAAAACGTTTTGAATAAGGATGAATTTTCTGGTCCTTTGAATGCTCTTGATATATATTGGTGCATATGACTTTGGTCTTGGAAGCTTTGTGTCAATGCATTAAGGGCCAGATGAAGAACAAAACTGTGGTCATCAAGCAGACCAAGAAAGCTCTTCTTCCATTCAAAAACCAGACCAAACTCAAGGTGAGCAATGTTCTGATTATGATTCATTTGCTTATAACTCTTTTCCTTTTAATGTTCCAGATTTGAGGACAAATCTTTTTGAAGAGGGAGGGAATGATGCACCATTGAGTAGCGCACCGGGCAAAACAGACATGCATGGCTTGATCATGGAAAGCAGTAATGATATATGTTCATTGTTTGACTCATATCTTCCAACAAACGAGTCCTCTTCGCATGAAATAACTTGGAGAATGTTCTCAACTCAATT
>NC_027750.1:34896186-34896317 GCF_000695525.1 Brassica oleracea var. oleracea
AGATCTGAGATCCAAGAGTTTTAATACATTGTCTTTAAATTTCTCATCTAGATTCAATTTACTAAGTTTGTCTTTAATACATTCTTAAGTCTTTTTCTATTCCTCAAGTAGTATAAATATGTAAACACTTC
>NC_027750.1:34896367-34902750 GCF_000695525.1 Brassica oleracea var. oleracea
TGAGAGAGAGAGTTCTTAGCTAGTTCATCGGTTTGAACCGGCTTGTTGATTTGGTGGTCAGCCAATCATCTTTGTGTGTCGTTTGGTGGTTAGCCAACACACTACATTCGTTCTTAGGTGGGTAGCCTTAGATCGTGGGTATATCAAGAGCCATTCCGCATCTCTTGACGATCCTTTTAATCCATCTCAGTTCCAAAAGTGCCGTTTGCCTTCTCGGATCATATCCAACACCCAGCTAAAGTGATCCTTCCCGATTTAGGGCGTATCATTCTATATCCCTATACCGAAATACCCGAAAATCCGAAATACCCGATCCGAACCCGAATAGCGGGTACCCGAACGCCACCCTACTCCCCCATCGATAATAAAGTTCACAAAAGTCAAAAGCTGAATTGATGCAACCAGCAAGAGTTCAGTTGATGGTAGACATGTTGAATGATGATTCCATCGAAACCAACATCTAATGGGCGAGATTGATTGGAAGGTTAGTGTGAGGAGAAATGATTTAGAGCAGAACTTGTTTCTAGTCGAACTTATTGGATTGATGAGACTGGTCAAAGATAGGAGAGGAAGAAACAGAAGCTTGATGTTTAGTATTGAAGGCTTGAAGTGGTGCCTCAGTTGGTTCTGAGAAATGCAGCCTACGCTATTTCGATTCTTTGGTCAGTCTGCGAAATAGCTTATGGGAAATGTTTTAAGTTAAAGCTGGTTTGGCTGCTAAACTTCTGCTTGTGATCCAAAGTGGATGCTATCCAGGTTTGAAGCAATGTTCTACATTATTCAGACGAAATGCTTACTAAATGTAAGATTCACACGAACAATCCAATAACAGAGATTATATTTATTCGACAATCATTTTGACTGGAGCTTAAAGGCTTATTGCACAATGAAGAATATAAATAGATTTTGAAATCTGAAAATGGGTCTCAGACTTGTTAATGGGACCAAAAGTATTTTTCTTAAACATGCGTTTGTCTGAATTCTTTCTCTTGTGTTACAAGCTAAGTGAAAATAAAGGGACTAAGAAGAATCTAAGTGTTTATTTGTTATACAAAGGCTGAAATACCAAAGGGAAAATTGTTTATTACAAAATTGATAAAAAAAAGTTTAACTGATCATAAGTATCAAAACAGGTGAAATATAACATCATCAAGGATCAATCAATAGTAACATAAAATATCTCCTAAATAGGTTACAAGTTTAAAAAAATTATAATGAAAACAAATAAGCAAAAGAATAAAAAACAGAAATCAAGTAAAAACAAGAAAACTTTGATTTTTAGAAAACGTTGAAATACAAAAGGAAAAACTATTTATAATGAAATTGACAAAGAAAAAATAAGTGATCATAAATGCCAAAAAGCAAATGAAACATTTTCCTAAAATAGTTTATAAGTTAATTATCAATAGTAATATAAAATCTCTTCCTAAAATAGTTTTTAAGTTTTTAAAATCATAATGAAAAAATAAACAAAGGAATAAAAAAGAAATCAATTAAAAACAAGAAAATGTTGATTTTTAGAAAATGTCGAAATACAAATGGAAAAACTAATTATTATGAAATTGATAAATAAAATTAATTGATCATAGTGTCATAAAATAAAACATAACATCTCTAACGATCGATCAATGACAGGATGTTAAGTTCAATTTGTTTCCACAAATTACACATAAATTTTCATAATCCATAAAGTAATATAAAATCTTTTCTTAAGATAGTTATAAAGTTTTTTTCATATATTAATGCAAAGAATAAGCCAAAAAAATCAAAGAAAAAATCAAGTAAAAACAAAACGTTGAAATACGAAAAGAAAAATCATATATTATGAAATTGATAAAAATGATCAGAAATGTAAAAACAAATGAAACATAACATCTCTAACGATCAATCCAATAACATGAAAGTTATGTTCGATTTGTTTTCATAAATTACACATACGCAAAAAAATCATAAAAAAAAAGAAAAATCAAGTAAAAATAAGGGAAGCGTTGATTTGAAAATACTGAAATATGAAAGAAAAAATGTTTTATTACAAAATTGATAAAAAAAAAATTAAGTGATCATAAGTGTTAACAAATGAAACATAACATCTCCAACAATCCATCAATGACTGGAGGTTTTTGATTTGTTTTCACAAATTACACATAAATTTTCATTATCAATAAAGTAATATAGAATTCTTTTTTTTTGTCTTTTTGTAAACAAGTGATATAGAAAACTTTTGAACTTTAAAAATTGATAATGTTACAGAGGGTTGACAAAAAAAAGCGTTTTAGATTAAATTTTGAAAAGCAAAGTCCCTAGCTATTTCAATAATACAAGTACAAGCCAACTAAAACCTATCTTCCAAATTAGATCATCATTATCATCAAGATTCGCATCACTAGCTAGCATCACACAACATAACTTGGGGAAGAAGTAAGCACTTACATTGAGAAATCCTAGCGGAGAGTGAAGAAGCTCAACAACGACATTAATCCGTTGGAGCCTCCGCATGGAACACGATTGGATACTCGACTAGGGTTGCTCTTTCCCCTTACTAACTTCTCTGCCAATCAAAAGGGTCGAGAATCCGGCCTCGTATCCATAATCTTCACATTTTATATCAGTAAACTGTGCAAGCTTTTGAATCATACGGTGAATCCTGCAACACATACAAACAAGCTTTTCAGGAGATATGAATCAAAAGATGGTACAGTTTTATTATTGTATCCGGGACCAAAGTAATGCTACTTACCGGACAGCCTACTCCCTGGTTGGAGTTAGAATAGGAACTCTAGTAACAAAAACCCTCTTGGGATGTACTAAAGGTATACATGCTGCCTGCATTTTCAAAGAAGAAGATAAACCCAGCGATTTACCTGGAGAAGTCGCCGATATGTAAAGGCGGAGAACTATCGACGGTGAAACGAAGAAGAGACTCTGTGGATAGATATTCTGGAAAACTTTTAAAATTCAAAAACTGAGAAAAAATCTCTACTCGTATGTTCTCTGAGAAGTTCTTTCAAGATTTATAAAAACCACTACTTGTTAAATTCTGAATCTTATAGACACATGACAATTATATATTTTAAGATTGTGATGTGTTAATATATCTCATAATTAAAAATATATATACTAAGATACTAACAAAAACAAATTTTATTAAAAATTAATTATAAATATTATTTAATAGTCATTTTTCTTCTTTTTTTTAAATCCTAATAAAGATAATTGTAAAATATTATTTGATAACAATTTTCCTTCTAATATTGTGACATGTGTTTAATATATAATGATTAAAAAATATATATAATATGATAATAAAAACGAATTTTGAAAAAAAAACTACTTTTAAAAATTATTTAATAGTAAAAAAATTTTTAAAAAATATTTAGTAGTAATGTTCTTAGAAATTTTCTTTTCTTCAAAATCCTAAAAAAATAGGTTTAAAAACAATTTATTTAATATAGTTTCTTTTTTAAAATTTTTTAATGAAAATATAATTATAAAAGATTATATTGAGTTTGGCTCTTCAAAATTGCTAATTGACATGATTGTGGCACATGTTAGTTATATATTTAAAAATGTGATACATGTTAAACTATCTCATAATCAAAAATATATATACTAAAATAATAAAAACAATTTTTCTTCAAAATTAATTATAAATACTAATTAATAGTCTTAATATTATTATCTTATTATATAAAGTTTGGTTCTTTAATGTTGCTAATTAACGTGATTGTGACACATGTCAGTTATATATTTAAAAATGTGATATGTGTTAAACAATCTCATAGTCAAAAATATATATATACATAAATAATAAAAACGATTTTTTAATTATAAATATTATGTAATAGTCTTATTATTATTATTATTATTATTATTATTATTATTTTTTTTTTTATTTTCTTTTTATTATAATGTTTGTTTTACAAGATACTAAAGATAGAGAATTATAAAAGATAAATATTAACTTTTAAGAAAAAAATATTAAAACAAAAATGAATTGTAAAATCCTACAAGTATTATAAATTATTTAATTAAAAACATGAAGAAAAACTAACTTTAAAATAAATAATATTACTTTTTTAAAATCCTAATTAAAAGAAAATCGTAAAAGTGCGCTTATTATTTTCTTATAATTAACTAACTTTCTTTTTAATAGATAATTGTATGTTAAAAAATTATCACAAAAAATAGGTACAAATATTTCACATCTTATTAACACGATTCGGACACGTGGAAATTATATAGTTAAGATTGTGACATGTGTTAAACTATTTTCTAATTAAAAAATATATAATTAGATAATAAACAAAAAATGATTTGTAAAAAGTAACTGTAAATATTATTTAATAATAATTTTTCTTTTTTAAAATATGAAGCAAATAATTATATTATAGGGATTTTCCTTTTAATATATCGACATGTGTTAAAATCTCTCATGATTAAATATATATATGCTAAGATAATAAAAACAAATCTTTTAAATTATTTAATAGTAAGAATTAATTTCAGAACTTATTTAATAGTAGTTGTTTCTAGAAAATTTCCTTTTTAATAAATAATTAACAAGAAAAAATTTAAAAAATATTAGTGATATTGAAAAAAACGAATTTAGTTACAATAATGAGAATGGTAATAGTACTCTTATTATTTTAGTATAAGTAAAAATAATACTTTCCTTGATAAACTTATAGTAACAATTATTTAATTAATAAGAAAAAATGTAAAAATATTAGCGATATTGAAGAAAACGAATTTAGTAACAATCATGAGAATTGTAAGAGTACTCTTATTTTTTTTTTTGAAAAAAACTAACTTTTAAATAAATATATTACTTTTTTAAAAGCCTATTTAAAAGAGAATTGTAAAAGAACTATTATTTCTCATAAGTAACTAACTTTCCTTTTTAATAGATAATTGTATGTTAAACAATTATGACAAAAAATAGCTATAAATATTTCTCATCAATATTTAGGTTTAAGCTTCCACATATTATTTTTACAAAACACAATAGTATTTACATGAAAAGTATTACCTGAATATTTTCTTTTAATTTCTTGATACAACCCAATTTTTTATTATCCATATTACATCTTATGATACTAACATAACTTTTAGTTTTGATGTTGTTGTCGTACATGAATATATGTGAATATGATGAATATGTGTATGTAAGTATAAGACAAAATATATAAATAACTAAACATAATTTTTTCTATTAAAAATAAAATAGTTGTATAAAAATCTAAAAGAAAAAACTAATTATAAAATAAACTTATTTTTATTATAATTAACTAACTTTACTTTTTAATAATTTTATGTTAAAAAAATATAAACCAAAATTAACTTCAAATATTAGATTGTAAATGTGTTAATAAAAACTTTCATTATGTAAAAATAACTTATTGTTTTCCTAAAATCTTAAATAAAAGAGATTTCTAAAAAATAAATATTTTCTAATCTTAACCAATTAATATTTGTTTCTCTTTTTTTAACTCCTCACTAGAGAAAATTGTAAAATTTTATTTAATAGTAATTTATACTTAAAATCAATGATAAACATGACAGTAACATTTATTTAATTAACAAAAAAAATTGTAAAATATAAGTGATATTTAAAAATAAGAATTTTGAAAATGTAAACTTTTGAAATAGTTAATATAAACTGGAAATAATTATGGGCTTTTTGCAGAATTGACCTATAACTTAAAGTCAAACACAAAACTAACCTCTTTTTTTAAAAAAAATTGGTTTTGCCCTATTCACCCCAAGTTCATATAATTTACGAAAATGCCATCAATTTTTTTTTTCTTTTTTTCTTCGAAAATGACATTTTTACTCTCTCACCCTCATCATCTTCAAGTAATTACAAGATTGCCATTGTCATCAATACCACAACCACCATGAACAACCAATTTGAAGCTCTTAATGCTCCCAAAATCGATTTACCCTTCTTCTTTTTCCATTCTTGTGAACTAAACACAACATATCTCTCACTTTCTCTCCACAATGAGCTAAAAAAACCCAAGATTTTGATTCTAAATTTTTTATGGTTCATAGAGTCATAGAAGCTAACGATTCTGGGTGGGTTACTTTCGTTTGTGATTCTGTGTGCTTGGAGAAGCCTTATGCATGCTAAGGAACTTATCTCACCAATTTAAGGTATGACATCGAGTTTTTTTCCAGATCTGTTCGTCAGACGACTTACTTGGGAAGTCGTCTGGCTGTAGACAACTTACCTGGAAGTCGTCTGGTCAACGCAGAGGTTATTTTTGCAATTGACTTTGAAATCTGTAACCTGAGACGACTGAAAGTTAAGTCGTCTATTTTTGTTTGGTTTCAAAAAAAATTTCAAAGAACCTAGACGACTTACATTTCAGTCATCATAG
>NC_027750.1:34904367-34914991 GCF_000695525.1 Brassica oleracea var. oleracea
TCTTCAAAACAAATCAATTTTATCATATCTTAATTTATATCACTTAAAACTGTTTATAATTACTTGATTTTTATTTTTCACGCATCAAAATATTTTTTTACAAGATTTATAAATTATTTTTAAAATAAACCGGTACCAGACGACTTACACTTCAGTCGTCCAGACGACTTCCAACATCTCAGACGACTCAGACGATTTACTAGGGATATATTCGTAAAAATGGCTTCTGTTTTTTTGTTTGGTCACAAGGGGCTGAGCTGTAATTTCACTAGGCTTTTAGGTTAGTTTTGCATTTGATTCAAGTTTGGGTATAAGTTTGGGGTTAAAATCAAGTTGTGGGTTAGTTTTGGCAAAAACCCCAATAATTATTTGATAGAAATTTTATTTTTCTAAGTCCTAAACAAAATATAATAGTAAATGATTATGTAATATTAATTTTATTTTCTAAAATCCTAAAAAACTGTAAAAGAATAATTGATAGTTATTTCCTTTTTATAAAAAATATCCTAAACAAAAGAAATTTGTATCATATTTTTAAATCCTAACCAAAAGAGAATTGTAAAAATTTATTTGATAATATTTTCAAGATAGTATTTGATGAAGAACATGATACTAAAAATTATTTAATTAACAAAAGAAGTGTAAAATTAGTATTGATACGAATTGCAAAAATACTAATTTTAAAATTATTTATTAATAGCTAAAATTAATTATTTGATAGCAATTTATATTTTTCTGAAATTTTAAAGAGAAGATAATTTAATAGGTTATATGACAATAACTCGGTTTGAAAAAAATCTTAAACAAAATTGTAAAAGAGTATTTTATATTATTTTTTATTTTTTAAATTGTATATAAAAGAAGATTTATGAAATAAAATGTTTTCCTTTTTTAAAAAATCTTAATAAAATAAAATAAAATAAAATTTTAAAGTCTTATTTAATAAAACATTAAATTATTACATAAGAACATGTATAATGTTGTCATTGATTCGATTGGTGTATTTGACTTTCATTTCTTTTTACTTTTTATTCAATTTCTTATTTCGGGTTGTGTTCAGTGTAAACTTTTAGGTATAGTATTTTTTCTAATCCTAAGTACAAAGTTTATAACAATTTATCTATGCACCATGATTATAAAATACAAATATTAACTTGAATTTATGTGTGAAAACGAGTTTTAGTTATAAAATAAATATCAAACAACATATGCAAAAAACAATCATAAAACTATTATAAAATGATTTATTATTTAATGGTTTTTATTAAATTAAAACATCAAATAAAATTTGTTACAACGCAACGGGTTCATATCTTGTGATATAATAAATAATAATGGATTAAAGTTACCGTTTTCTTTGTTACCGTTGTCATAGTTCTAGTGAAAATCATTTTACAACTTATATCTTAAAAGTGTCTTTTTTTTTTTTTTGTCACACATATCTTAAAAGTGTCTTAGCTCAACTATTTAGGCTTTAACCTAGGGCCCATTAATATTTAACCGCCAGGGAAATTTACGCCGTTGCCCCTCTTAACTGAAATCACAACAACGGCGCCGTTTTGGTTTAGTTTAATTAACTTCTTTTTTTTTCTTGGTAATCCAAGTTAAGATATTTACGAAGGTTGCTTAGCTTTCGAGCTGTTGTAAAAAGATCACGATCGCAACTTGTGAAAGAGAGAGAGAGATATCGAGAGATTCGGATATGGCTTGGTTAGCTAGATCCATCGCGAACTCACTCAAGCTCGACGAGGACGATGGAGATGATGAAAAGAGACTTTCTGGTGAAGATTCCGTTCCGAATCAGTCGGTGTCGGAGTCACAGTCTCCTCGAGGGGTTAAGGAAGACATCTCCGAGCTCACCAAGACCTTGAGAAGCCAATTCTGGGGCGTAGCTTCGTTCCTATCGCAACCGTCTTCGTCTCCGGATCTCCAGGAGAGAAATCAGAGTCCAGATCATGCGGAGGAGGAGGACGAGGATCTGATCGCTGGGATTAGGAACGATTTCGCGGAGATTGGAGGGAGATTCAGGACGGGGATTTCGAAGCTCTCTGAGAACTTGCCGGTATCCGATTTCACCAAGATCGCTTCGAACTTCTTACAGTTAGGTTCAGAAGGAGCCGATCCGAAGGATTACGGTGACATAATCGGAGTCACCGAGGAGCTAGTTGCGTTCGTGAGGGATCTCGCGATGCATCCCGAGACTTGGTTGGATCTTCCTTTACCTGATGAGGATGATACCTTTGATGGTAAGTCTCTTAGCTTCAGGAGGATCTTGAGCTTGCTTTGTCACTCACTATAGATTGTTTTATCTTGTGAATTTGATGCTATTTTTCAGAGTTTGAAATGACTGATGATCAGCACGAGCATGCTATGGCCGTTGAAAGGCTTGTACCGAGCCTTTCTTCTTTGAGGATTGAGCTTTGCCCTGAATACATGAGTGAGAATTGCTTCTGGATGATTTACTTTGTGCTTTTGCATCCTAAACTCACTCAACACGATGCCTCGCTTCTCTCCACTCCTCAGGTAAAAATAGTATCATCTCAGGTTTCTTGGGATGTAAAAGTTTAGCTGATGTGATTCTTGTGTAGGTACTCGAAGCAAGAGCAATGTTATCTCACGAGTTACAGAAAATAAACAGAGCACCTGTGGAAGGAGAGAGTTCCGAAGCTAACGCTGCAGTGGTTGAACCTCTTACCGTAAATCCGCAGGAGTTTGAGACAGACAAGCACACAGTTGAGAGCAAGGAGATACAAGTCGTTGACAAATCTGTGATTGAAGAAAGAAACTCATCAACTGATTCTTCTTCTTCATCCAGATTTGTCAACGTGCAAGCTGAGGACGAAGAAGAAGAAGAAGAAGACGCAGATGATTGGCTGAACGATGAAGAGAGTTCAGATGCTGTGAGCGGCATGGAAGGAGGAGCAACTACTAAGCATCCTCTTGGTGAAGAAGACGAAGAAGATGTGTCATTCAGTGATCTAGAAGATGACGATGAGGAAAGAGACGTACAGGTGAGTTCCAAGAGATCTACTAACTCTAGTTCACCAGACTGGGTACAGATATAAGACAACCAACACAGGTCAGGTAAAAGAGAACAAAGAATCAAACCATTTGCTCAATGTCGATGAAATGTAATTTAAATGACCTCTAGTGTTCTTTTGGTTATATAAAAGATATAATCTCTTCTATCAATAATCTGTTCGATGAAAACTCACTCATACGAGGCCTTTATTAGAAACTACAATGTTTGTATAAAAGGTAGAATTTGTTTATCATTACGATTGTAGATTAATAAGAAATTGATCTTTAGATCCTGGATTCGAAGCATGGTAACTAAACAGAAATGTTTTAATGCAAAAAAAAGAGAGAGTAAAATGCTCCCAAGTGTATCAAGGACAAAACTGGTCTCTCTTGTCTTGTCTCGTCACTATTAGTACCTCTCGAACTTAGTTTTACCGCCGGGTCTGCCACCACGACCTCTGTTAAACTTATTATTAACAGGTTCTCTCTTGCTCCTGTACCCGTCTCCTTCTCGATGTATCTTCAGCAATAATTTGGGTGGTGATGAGAAACAGAACGAAGCCGCAACCTCCTGCAGAAAAAAAAAAAAAGATTTGCGTTTTACTCAACTCAAAACTGCAACGTATACTAAGATCATATAACAGCAGATTTTGGTTGGTTACCTTGAGATCGAGTCGGTGAGCATTAAAGACATCTTTCATAGAGTGAGAATCATATCCTGATATGTAAGTCTTGTATGCTTCTTTTGCTGACACGCTCAATGCACTGTTTTCAGATATCGTCTTTTCCTGCAATTTTATTATTTAAAAAACATTAGTTAAACAAAACCTCTATGCTCTTGAACGTAGTATATAAAGAGTGAATAAAGTTTTCGGAGAGAGACAAATGTTTTACCAGGAAAGCCTGCACATTGAGCAACTTCTCTTCCTCAAATTCATGTTCTTCAACAGGAATTTTAGCTGCCTGGAATAATTCAGATTCTTCACTCAGTTATATAGTCCGTGCAACAATGTCATCAACTTAATGAAACAATTACCTTGAGATACTGAATAAACTGCAACTCCGCTGGAGTTAGAACAAGCAGAGCCTTCCCTTTTGCACCCTCTCCACGAGCTGTTCTACCTACTCTATGAATGTATTCCTAAATATTAAAAGTAAAGATACATCAGAGTGATTCTCACATGCATATGAAGTACAAATTATATAAGTAACATACCGTAGGATCATCTGGAGGATCATACTGCACAATCCAATCCTAAAACAAGCAGACAATATTCAATCAAAGACCAAACACCAACTAATAAGATTACTTACAACATTTAAAAAAATTGTTGAAAAGGAAACATACCACACGTGGGAAGTCAAGACCACGGGCACCTACATTAGTACACAATAAGACACCAGTTTCCAACTTTACGAACTGGAAAAACGTTGAAGTCCTTTTGCTCTGCTCCATCCCTCCATGGATGGCGAGGCAATCTATTTTGATGTACCGAAAGAGTTCCGTGTGAAACTTTGTCGATTTGCAAGTGGAGAAAAATACCATGATCTTCTTCTTCCCGTGAAACGTCTTCAAGAAGGTGAGTAAAAAGAGTAACCGCTTTGCACTTGGCACAACACAGTAACCTTGCTCCAAGCCTTCATTTGTAACCTACAGTTTTCAATTTCCACTTTAGGAAATGGAAAAGAAGAAAAATGTAAGAATAGATCAAAGAACAATGTGATCATCTGCTACCTCTTTTCGTCCTTCGTCCACATCAATATAAACAGGTGATGTAAGTGACACCCTAGCAAGATCCTCAACCTGTGGGTTTAACCGAATGTAACCAATCTTAATAAGCCTTTGCTAATAAAATAATGAAGGAACTATACAAAACAAACCTTGGATGTCTGTGTGGCGGAAAACAGTGACGTCTGCCTTGTCTGCATCAAATAAAAAAGACAATTTAGACACTATGTCCTTATTGAATCATTAGTTACTTCAGTATGCAAAGCCGCGAGAATACCTTTGGTAGAAGCTTAATGATCTTCTTCATGTCTTCTTCAAAGTTCTGTTCCAGTATCCTATCAGCCTCATCCATAACAAGAAACTGCAGTTTAACACATAACAGTAATTGCATTAACTCAAAAACCATGACAAATAGACAGTACTACCCAAAAATTGAAAATCAGAGTTTTTGTGTGTTACCTTCAAGTTCTTGAATACAAATCCATCAGTATTCTCAAGGTGATCGAGAAGTCTGCCAGGGGTAGCCACCAACAGATTAACACCTTTGACAAGAATTTCAACTTCTTTCTTTCTGGGCTCACCACCAATAACCTTTCCCACGGTCTGAGAATGGAACTTAAGAAGCTCTTTCGCCACTAAATACGACTGAAACATGAAAGATGTTTTGAGTATTCACTCATTGACTTGATTCAAGTAGTGACAAATATAGAAGACCTGAATGGCAAGCTCTCTTGTTGGACAAATCACAATAACACCGGTTCCATTGCGAGGAGTAAACCGGACATGGTAAAGAAGCTCTACAGCGGGTATAAGAAAAGCCAAGGTCTTTCCAGAACCGGTTCTGGCAGCTCCGAGTACATCTTTCCCCATCATCAACGGCGGAATCGCTTTAGCTTGAATCTGCAACATTCAAGGATTAGTTTTGTAAACGGGTTAATAATAAAAAAGGTTGAATCTTTTTACCTGAGTCATGCGTGCGAATCCCATCTCTTTGATGGATTTATGAGTGTTATCAGATAGCCCCAATGACTCAAACGTTTCGTTAGTCATTATACCCATCTTCTTCTTCTTTGGTTCTTCATCGCTAATTGCTTCGGTCTCTTCATCCTCTGTCGCAACCTGCTTTAGTTTCTTCTTCTTCTTCTTCGGTTCTTCATCTGTTATTGATTTTGGCTCTTTAACCTCCCTCTTCGCTAGCTGCTTTAGTATCTTCGCTTTGTCTCTGGATCTTTTCTTCTTCGTCTTCATCTCTTCCTTTTCGGGTGAATGCTGCTCCAAATCCAAATTCCCCATGGTTTGAAGGGCTTTTCTTCTTCTTCTTCGATTTGAGGCAAGCAGAGAGACTTTGGTTTTTAACCTCTATCAAAATCGAAATAGGGATACAAGATTATTAGGGTTTATCGAGGTCTCTCTGTATATCAGTATTTCAAGAAACCGGACCGGAACAGAGTTGGTTTAACTGTATTAAACTAAAAAAAAATCTCTAAACCGACGAACCCAAAAGAACTACAATGGGCCGGGTTTTATGTTTCTATTTAAAAAAAAAAAATTCCAAAATTTGCCACATGTCTAAGATTACCAAAGAAATTAAATGGATGTCATTGATTTTGACATAACGTAATGACTAACAATTATGTCATTTATTATCTGGTTTTACCATTTATTTCTGTAATCATCCAGTGACTTTGTGTTGTTAGTGATGATGTGGCAAAAAAAAATATGCTGAATAAGATATTTAAATATGATGTCAACAAAATGAAATGTGGCTAAAATTTTGTGCACACTATTGACAATGACATTGTCAAAATCATCCAAATCACTACTTTTTACCTCTAATAAGTAAATCTATACTATAATCACAGTAAATTATAAACCAAATATAATAGATAACTATTTTACTATATATTTAAAAATTTTCAGCAATGGAACATACATATTAAATCCTATCCACCCATTTAAATATTAAACCCTAGACAATCCCCCTAGTTACTAAATCTAAACCCAAATATAATCTTAATCATATGTTGCAAGTTTACAATTCTATCTCAGTGACATAGTACAATACCCAAGATACGGTAAAAACTATACATAACAAACCCACCTAAAATCGCTGACTACTATACACAAACCTCTATTTAGTAATTCTAAACTCAAACCAGAAACCTATCAATCCAAATACAATCTATAAACTATTTTTCAATATTAGACAATCTAAACCCTAACAAGAAACCTATAACACGGCAAATTATTACATATTTAATAAATAGTATAGAACTATTGACTCAAATAGTATAGAACTTATAAATAGTATAGAATGCTGACTCACACCCAACTTTAAATATTAAACCCTAAACTGTTATCACTAAACCCAAAACTCAACCCTCACCTTTCAAATACTAAACCATAAATCTTAATCACAAAATCTTAAACCATACCACTCATTTAAATATTAAACCTTAAACAAACTCCCTAGTTACTAAATCTAAACCCAAATATAATGTCTATAATTGCATGAAAGAAGTTAATGCTGATCCCAACCATACCCTCTCACCTTCTAAATAATAAACCCTAAATTCTAGTCACTAAACTCTAATCCAAATATACCCTAAACCCTAAACCTAAATAAATAGATTAAGCTAAACCCTAATCAAGGAAGTATAGACCCAAATAGAATGTATATAATATGGTTTACTATACCCAAACTTTTACTTTGTAAATCTAAACCCTAGGCAGGAACCTATAACCCAAATACAATCTATAAATTGTTTTCCAATATTAAACACTTCAAAACACATTTACTTGGTTAGCATGTTCCATATCTTATATTCCATATAGTCTAAGTAGTATAGTAAACGAATGTTCCAAATAATCAAATTTGTCCAACACTCGAAAAATGAATTTCATATTACAATCAATCACACAAAATGACAAAGAAGAGACCTATCAAATTTAAAATCATGACATATTATTACATTTTTAAGGAGTAGTATAGAAATATGTCTCAAATAGTATGGTAACCGTACATAGGTAGCTATACTTAAAAATATATATTATACTATTCATTTCACCAAATATAGTATAGACGGCGAGTTCATCTTCTTCAATTCTTTTTTTTAAACAGACTGATACACATTCATTTATTTCACCATCATATAGAGATCGTCTTCATCTCCTCTCTTTTTCCCGACACGATGATGCTTTTACTGACTCGCCATCGTTGTTCTTCACCACTGGATCTGTAAAATAAAAACAGAAACGAAAACAGAGTATGTAAACAAAAGCATAATTGTGAAGAATCAATTGATTTAATAAAAAAAAGGAGAAAAAAATGAAAGAGTTGTTGTGTGTGTTCACCGTCTACGCTTTCATCGTTGTTTGTTCTTCACCACTGGATCTTTAAAACAAAACACAAACGAAAACAAAGTATGAAAACAAAAGCATGATTGTGAGAATCAATTGATTTTTATTTTTAAAAAGGAAAAGAAATGAAAGAGTTGTTGTGTGTGCTCACCGTCTATAACTTCATCGTTGTGTCTTCTTTTGAACAATTGATTGTTCTTTTGGTGAAGTATTGAAAGAGAAAAATTATGTGACAGAAGAAAATGTATGATTTTGTTGATAATCTGAAGAAGAAAGAGAGACAGTGGAAAGAGATGGTGGAGTAGAGACGTGGCGGTGGTGGTGATGGATTAGAAGAAGTGACTAAAAGTTTTTTATATATTTTTTAATTATTTTTGTTAGTAGATTTCACCGGTTGGTTTTAGAAGGTTAATATGAAAATAATCTATAATGTGTATAGTGTATATTGAAAAAATAGAGCTTTTAGATATTGGATGAATTATAATTTGTTCGATGGATGTAGGATGCAATTTCCCATTTTTTTTTCTTGATCAAATCTATTAAAAAATTTAGGAAAAATTTACTGGATATTCATAGGAGACTTAAAAATTAAGAATATGTTCATTCTACCCCGCAAGACCCTAGATGTGACAGGTTTAGCCAAAGATGTCTTGTGTTTTCAAGGGCTTTGGTTCTTCGGCACTTAGTTAGCAATACAATTTGATGATGATGTTGTCACAACACATGAGGGTCTCTTTAACCCAGTTTTTTATTTTTAGTGAAAGAGTAACCAAATTTAAGTCAAATCGAAAACGATCGGTTAAGACTTTATGTTTTCGATTTCAGTTTTCTTAATTAGATATATCTCTGTGGGCGATGAAGAAGAAGCCGATGGAGATCACGTTCAGTTCCTTGGTTAAAGGTGACGTCCTCTTTTATTTCTTTTAGTTATTTTCCATTTTTTTTAATTTTAATTGCCTTTTTAATTAATCTTACGTGTCACTTTGATTGGTTTTACGAATTGAGGTGAATTAGAAGGTTGTGTTATAAATTATATTGTAAATGTCCATAACCGGCCCGGTCCATAACCGGCCCGGTTCATAACCGGCCCAATGCTAGAGAGAGAGACTCGACCGTGAGGAGAGAGAGAGAATCGGCATCTTGTCTTTTCTTTATTAGATTATGATTTGTATTCTTTCCATATTTGTATTTCATTTCTTTAGTCTTTCCATTATTCTATGACGGTGTAATTCCCTATATATAAAATGCTCCTTATGTTTATGAATAATATAGAAACATAGATTTCATTCTCTTGTTTCACAACACGTTATCAACATGATCACGCTCTAAACCCCTAAGCTAAACAAACCCTAGCCGACGAATCCATAATCCCCTCGACGATAAACCCTAACCGTTGAGAACTCCCGATCACGAACCCTAAACCTAATTCCCATCTTGTTCCCGTTCGTGACACGATCCCACCTCGCGACCTCAGACCGTCTCAGCTCGATCCCGAGACACGATCCCTTATCAGCTCGATCCCGAGACACGACCTCAGCCAGCTCGCGATAGACGACTCGATACCGCTCGCGATAACAGCTTGTTTCCGTCCGTGATCAGACGATCTCAGCTTCAGCTCGCGTTCCCGATACCAGCAAGGACAACTCGCGATCCGTTCCAGCTCTAGACGACCTCAGTTCGTTCGCGTATCAATCTCAACGTTCAGCTCGCGGTTCTTCTTCTCATTGGAGGTCCATTCAACCCTACTTGAGGTTAAGGTAATTCGAAACCTTAAAGAGAACCCATAATCGAATGTTGATTGCTTGATATGAATTGAAACCATAAAATCTTAAACCCTAATCGAAACCATAGGGTAATAGATCAAAACCCCAATGAGTAAATCGAAGCTCATAATCATAATTTTGATACCCCAAACCCTTATAGAGATTGATTGTTTAATCAATTAAAATCGAAACCTTAATGGTTTTGAATCTCAAAACCCCAATGATCTAAGATCAAAATCGAAACTCTAATATCCATGATCCTAGCCGGCATACATGCTTATTGCATGAATGCATGAAATCAATTTTATTTAAAACCCTAATATTAAAACACATTCGATTTTATAAACCTTAATTCGAAATCAAATTGATTGATTGAATGAATTAAAATCGAAACCCTAATCTAATGATTTGAATCGAAATTGATTGTTTGAATGATTGTATGTTTGGATATAGTATGCTAGCCTTGATTAATTAAAACCGTATTGAATTTGATCACATAGAAATCGATTGCTAGGATTGATAATCTCATTCTTGAATTTGGTTGTTTGAATTGATAAAACCGATTGAATGATTTGTTTGATCGAAACCCTAATGTCTTGAAATTAAAATCGAATATTATCTTGTTTGACTGATTAAAACTGAATGCTTGAATTGAAATAGAAATTGCTTGCTAGGTTAAATGATTTATGCATTCACGTCTTGATAATGATCTGTCTAGTATTGATAGTTTTCATACATTCTCGAATGAACC
>NC_027750.1:34915234-34915630 GCF_000695525.1 Brassica oleracea var. oleracea
AATCCGGATTGCTTGAGCATATTGATTGCATTCGCTTGAACACTTTTCAATCTAAATTATGAAACATATGATTTCAGATGTCAAAAATCAACAACTTGGATTTTGCTGCCCTAAATCTCTCTGGAGATAATTACTTGCAATGGACACTTGATGCTAAGATCATCTTAAAATCCAAGGGACTTGGTGAGTGTATCACCAATGGCAATAATGCAAGTGAGAAATATAGATACATTATACGTCATCATCTTATTGAGAGTCTCAAAGATCAGTATTTGACTATTGAGAACCCTCTAGACCTTTGGACAGAGTTGAAAACGAGATATGATCACCAGAGAACGGTATTATTACCAAAGGCTACATATGATTGAAGGAATCTCAGAATCCAGGACTTCAAGT
>NC_027750.1:34915909-34922383 GCF_000695525.1 Brassica oleracea var. oleracea
AATCTCAGAATCCAGGACTTTAAGTCCGTGGACGAGTATAACTCAGCCCTGTTTAAAATAGTTTTGAAACTCAAACTGTGTGGTGAGGATATAACGGATAAGGATATGCTTTAGAAAACCTTTTCCACCTTCCACACAAGCAATGTGTTGTTACAACAACAATACCGTGAGAAGGGCTTCTCTACTTATGCTAATCTGATCTCTTTTTTATTGCTTGCGGAGCAGAACAATGAACTGTTGATGAGAAACAGTGAATTGAGACCTCCTGGAACAAAACCCATTACTTGAGGCACATGTGACCGTAGAGGCTAAGAAAGAGTTGAACCATGTCCAGAGTGATAGCCAACACAACCGTGGTCGTGGAAAATGGCATGGACATGGTGGTCGAGACCGAAACTCGTTTGGTCGAGGCCAAGGCAACTCATATGGCTGTGGCTCCTATGGAGGCTGTGGTACATCTTTCAAGCCACAAAACTCGACCAAATCTGAAGAAGCCTATTGAGCTTTAAAGACATTCGAATGAATGACTTTCATATTGAGACTAAGGGCGAAGGAAACAAAGAGTGCCTTCAGATCATAGAGATCGGCCAAGGCTATAAGAAAGTCTTAGAGTCTATACATGCGCTTTCTACTGGGCTTTTACTATGCTAAGGTCGGAATGTTAGAGACCAATGCTGGTGAGTTCACGTCCCAATCATTTAATGATTACTGTATGTCCATGGGAGTAAGTGTGGAACACTCTGTGGCACATGTACATACACAAAACGGCTTGGCCGAATCATTCATAAAACGAATTCAGCTAATAGCTATACTATTGCTTATGCGGTCTAAGCTTCCGGCCACAGCTTGGGGACACATGGTCTTGCACGCGGCCGAATTGATTCGTATCAGACCGTCTAGTGAACATAAATATTCCCCATCACAATTGCTTATGGGTCTTGAGCCATATATATCCCATCTTAAGACATTTGGTTGTGCCGTCTATGTACCAATTGCTCGACCACATAGAACAAAGATGAGACCTCAAAGGAGGATGGGGATATATGTTGGATATGATTCCCCCACGATTATAAAATACCTTGAGCCAACTACGGGGGATATATTTAAGGCTAGGTATGCGGATTGTCACTTTGATGAATCCGAACATCCAACATTAGGGGGAGATATCAATAAGCTCGTAAAAAAGATTACATAGAATCAAACATCTTTATCTTGGCAGGATCCTCAGAGTCAGGAATGTGATTTAGAAGTCCAAAAGATTATACATTTACAAAAGCTAGCTAATCAATTGCCAAATTCCTTTGTTGACCCGAAAAGAATGACTAAGTCATATATACCAGCTGCTAATGCACCAATCAGAATTGATGTTCAATAGGGACACAATCAAATTGCTACAAAGTCTAGAAAACGTTTGAAACGTGGTAGACCAATAGGTTCCAAAGATAAGAACCCTTGGAAAACTAATAAAGGTGCAGAGAATGAAACCGAGGTTGTTGAAACCCTAGACACGACCGCGGCCGTTCCTAAATCCCGGGACTTAACCGCGGTTGATCCCAAAATCCTAATAGCGATCGTGGCCGATTATGAATGCTTAGATGCGGCCGGCCCTGATGAATTTAATACTGATTCTTAGAACGACAAGATTCAAGGTACTGAAGGCCCTGATAATAATGAGATCTCAATAAACTATGTCTTGTCTGGGATACAATGGAACAGAAAGAATGTCGACATTGATGATATATTTGCATACAAGGTAGCACTTGAACTTATGGATTCGAATGAGGATCATGCACAAGGATTCTCACAGAGACCAGGAATCGATTATGAGGAAACATACTCCCATATGGTGGATGCTACTACTTTTAGATTCCTGATAAGTCTGGTTATAAGAGAAAAATTAGACTTGCGGTTAATGGATGTTGTAACTGCATACTTATATGGGCCACTGAATAATGAGATTTATATGAAAGTACCAGAGGGTTTATAGTTGAAAAACAAATCGAGTACTCGAGAACAATACTGTATAAAGTTGAATAAGTCACTTTATGGATTGAAACAATCAGGCCGAATGTGGTACAATAGGTTAAGTGAGTACCTAGAGAGAGAAGGATACAAGAATGGTCCGATCAGCTCTTGTATCTTTATAAAGATATTCAGCCAGAGCTTTGTGATTATAGCAGTGTATGTTGATGATTTAAATATCCTAGGAACTTCTGGAGAGATTTCCCAAACAGTTGAATATCTTAAGAAAGAATTCGAGATGAAAAATCTTGGAAAAACAAAGTTTTGTTTGGGATTGGGATTACAGCTTGAGTACATAAGAGATGAAACCATTGTGCATCAAATGGCATATACAGAAAAAATACTCAAGAGATTTAACATGGCCGAGTCTCACCCCTTATCTAGCCCCATGGTCGTGAGGTCTCTCGGCATGGACACTGATCCATTCCGTCCTAAGATGGATGATGAAGATGTCATTGGTCCCGAAGTACCATATCTCAGTGCCATAGGAGCTTTGATGTATCTGGCTAGTCACACAAACAAATATATGTTGTGCCGTGAATCTATTGTCTAGATTAAGCTCTTGTCCAACCCAAAGGCACTGGAACGGGATTAAACATGTTCTTCGTTACCTGCAAGGAACGAAAGACTTGGGTTTATTTTATACTAACCAAAACAAAAAAGGTTTAGTTGATTTTGCTGATGCAGGTTATTTTTCGGATCCACACAATGCTCGATCACAGACATGCTATGTTTTAACACATGGTGGAACGGCCATATCATGGTGTTCCATGAAGCAGGCGATCGCAGCCACATCTTCAAACCATTCGGAGATCTTGGCTGTTCTTGACGCCAGCTGCGAGTTGTTCAGAACAAGGGGAGTAATACGTGTTGTACTCTTTTTCCTTCACCAAGGTTTTGTCCCACTGGGTTTTCCTGGTAAGGTTTTAATGAGGCAACATCTTAAGCGTATTACAATCCCTGCATGGTTATGACATCCAAGGGAGAGTGTTATAAATCATATTGTGGATGTCTATAACCGGTCCAGTTCATAACCGGCCCAATGCTAGAGAGAGAGAGAGAGACTCGGCCGTGAGGAGAAAGAGAGAGAGAGAATCGACATCTTGTCTTTTCATTATTAGATTATGATTTGTACTCTTTCCATATTTGTATTTGCTTTCTTTAGTCTTTTAATTATTCTATGACAGTGTAATTCCCTATATAAAAGACTCTTTATGTTTATGAATAATATAGTAACATAGATTTCATTCTCTTGTTTCACAACATGTTCATGGGGGTGAACCCAAGTTTTGATCAATGTCAATTTACCTCCTTTCTTTACAATCCTCTGCTACGAGAAAATTAAAAAAAAACAATGAAAATGTAATTGGGTTGAGTCAACTATTACAGTTTTGGTTTAATAAATCCATTTCATTATGTGATATATGTCAAAACTAAATCCAATCCCTTTTAATTACATTTCATTCAGGAAAACACATTCCTAGTTCAGCTATATTTACAATGATAAATCACGTGAACAACCGAGAACAAATAAAGAGAGAACTGGAGACTTCGCAAGGATCTTATCGTCTTATCGACGTCGACAACCTCTCCAACTTCGACCATAACAATCTTCCGATGGACGACTTAGCTCTGTTTTCCTCCTCCACATCACTTGACGAACCTAACCTCGTCGACACCATCCCAACTGTCCTAACCGCCGACACAACCACTCCATGCAATTCTCTTACAACCGCTTCAACCGCATTCGCATCCTTCTCACCACCGCTCACCCCCGCAACATAAAACGAACCAACCGCATTCTCACCTTGAGTACTCATCTCTGCTCTCGTTATCGACAAACCGTTTTCTCTCACAGTTCTCGTCACATCCGACAACAAACCCATCTTGTTCTTTGTCCGAACGTCAAGCTTGAACCCGCGTGAAGCGCGTCTCGATATCGCAGCTACCAAACAATGCCTTAGTCTCTCCCTTTGTCCTTCCGTTTCTAACGTGCACCCGTTCTTCTTCCTTATGAAATACTCTTGCTCCGCCGTTGAGCCCCTTGCTCCAGCGACGGCATGAAACACAACGAATTGTAACTCCTTTAACGCGCATACCGTGTCGAACAATAGTTTTGGTCTGTCTCTACACTTAACGCTCACCATTGAATAACCATTGCATGCTTCGATCGCTACGTGTATCCTCTCGCATCTTCCCCTCCACAACGCATCACACCTGTTACATATAATGTGGCATGTAACTAAACAAAATATTAATGTAACAATATTTTTTTTATTACGCACCTGTCTCCACTGCAGCAGTCGCAGCCAAAGCAGTTCTCGTAGTCTCTCTCAGCGTACATTAGCTCGTGAAGACGTCGCTCAGTGTGGGCCCATCCGACCGGAGCTCCTTTAGCCTCGACCACACTCACGACGACACGAGACTCATCGCCGACTCTTTGATGGGCCTCCATGACTATATCAAGATGGTCCTTCACTTGGGCCTTTCTTATTGGGTCGATAATCGGCCCACCGTTGAACCCGTCTTCTAGATAAATCACCATAGCCGCTCGCTCGTGGTGGGTCCACGCAACAGCTGCAGTCACATGACATCCAATGTCGGAAAGTACGGCAGAGATCTCAGACAGTAGACCCGGTCTGTCAATTCCGGTTATCTCAAACGCCGTGTGCTCTGTTGACACGTGGCGCTGCTGCACTTCACGTTTTAGATTACTCTGCATCTCTTTTGTGATGCCTCCCTTTCTACTATAACATATTGCCTGAATTAAACAAAAATTAATTTTAGAAAAAAGTTTAAATTGCTAAAAAAAAAAGAGTTTAAATTATGATTAAAAATTATTATTTAACCTGCTGAATGTATAGAATCAGGCTTCGGTCTGTGAGCTTGTTCCCGAGTTGGTCCGTCACGTGAAACACTAACAAAGAGAAATATTTCAGATGTTATGTCAAATAGCTGGTCCACCATGACGACATGTGATGATGAAGAAGCTGAGACCTACCATCCATGAACCAGTCGCCATCGGATGAGATGTAAGATTTGGAGATAACGAGATCGAGATCAGCTAAAACCTGGACCATGTCCAGTAATATCCCGTACTTATTCGCGCTATCTACCTGATTATATATAAACACACATGATTAACTAGGCTTTTATGAGTAATTAACTAATCGTTAACTGTTAGCTTAATGATTAATTAAGAAAAAAAATCATCAAGAGCTTTTAGATTACCTTAACGAGTGTACAATTAGGGTCTGAGTCGTTGTCTACACAAACACTAATTAACGCAAGAACCCAGCATTAAAACAATAGGATTATCATAATGATTGGTTTAAAATAGATGAGAATCTACAAAACACGAACCTGGGAGGATTGATTCTCTCGACGAGTGATTCTATCTCGGAATCAATCCGAGGCTGATAAGCTATCTCCATCATCTTGTTATTCACCGCGAGTATTGTTTGGTTAGCTCTCAAAATTCAGACCTATATATAAAACAACACATAAACCTGTTTTTAGTGGAGGAATGCGAAGAGGATTTTTGTTATTTACTATTTATATTTTTAATGTGTAATAGCAATTGTCTAATTTCACCAAGTAAACGAGGTGGTGATATATAATGAAAGAACAAATAAAAGGTTAATGATTGTATTATAGTCTAGATAAATAAGAAAGCAGCCAGTAAGTATCTTCGGGTTCAGATTCCATATGCATTTATCTCCTTTTTCACTCTAGGATTAATTAATTAATTAAAAGTCACGTACAAGGCTAATCATTCAAAATAATTAAAACTGAATTAAGCTTTTCTAGATTACGATAATATCTATGACTTGTTCGTATAATTTGAAGAAATACAAACAAAAATGAACTCGCATTGGAAAAAAAAATACTTAAAAGCAGAAGACAAACCCAAAGTTGTCTTCGTGAGAAAAGAAAAACAAATATTCAATCCTTTGAGCTCATGAACGCATATATGAGAGAATCTGAATCCGAATTGTCTTGAAAACCTAGAGATTTTGGTTCTTGTTTTTTTTTTCAAGAATCTCAAGACGAAAATAGAAAGGAAAATGAAGGGAGAAAGATATACCTTTGTGTTGAGGTTCTGATTCAACAGAGACTAATGGATGAAGAAGAAGGATCCTAAAAATGGAGAGATTCTATGGAAGAAAATAGTGAATAATTCTTCTTTAGCTATAAAAGAGGAGGGATACTTATGTTGTGGACGAGAAAGAGAGAAGCGAAAACCCAAGTTATATCGTATCTATTTATCACATGTCTTGTATCTATGTATATACACATACATCCTACCTTTTATACTGCCATCTTTTGATATTTTGGAAAAGAATACTTAATTTCCTAACAAAATTATTTGATCATGATCTCATACCCTTAAACGTGTTTATTGTTATCAGACTTTAACGGTAAAAATAATTATGAATAATGAAAATTAAG
>NC_027750.1:34922522-34928725 GCF_000695525.1 Brassica oleracea var. oleracea
GGGGGGGGGGGGTGAGGTGGGTCAACCTTCCTTTAAATGTTGTTATTTCGAATATTTTGTGGTTTTAAACAAAAAAGGCTAAATTCAGAAGACGCCTGTCGACTCTCATTAGGATCTTGGATTTGCTCGACGCTGATTACGGAGCACCACATTCAACTAAAATTCATACAAAACTTAAAATAAAATAAAGATAAGAGAAGGGAATATCAAACGTGTAAATTCTGAAAGATGATGTGTTTTATCCAGCCAACACTAGATATGCCACGTATAAAAATTATAAAGCCACATTGCATTATGGGTGGACGTTGAGAGTCGCGACGGCTCGACTCTTCAGAACATCCACAATGGTGATACCCATTGTGGAGTCTTATGATTAGAATAGTATTATTATTATTTTTTTTGAATAGTTAAGAATTTTTGTGAAAAATGTGTGTACAATGGTGATTCCGAAATTGAAATCCTTAGGGAATTTTTTTTTTTTAGTGAAATATAAATTTTATATATTAGATGATTAAATACAATAACTTAACATAAAATACAATAAATAAACATAAAATATAATAATTAAACATAAAATACATTAATTAAACATAAAAATACAACAATTAAAGATAAAAAAACAATAATTTTACATAAAGATAGAATAATTCCTAATCTTCATCACCAAATTTATTCCAAATATTTTGAATTAAATCATTTTTCAATTGTTCATGCATTTGCCTATCACGAAGATCATTCCGACTGGGAAATATATTATTCAGATTTGTTGGCCTCTCTGTTTCCACCTCTGAACATCTGGGGACGTCTCCTTCTTCAAATTCAGATATATCAATACGAGAGTATCCATCCCGTTCATCTTCGACTATCATATTGTGGAGTATGATACATGCTCTCATAATCTTCCCTATCTTTTCCTTTTCCAATGTTTTTACCGGGTTTCTCACAATCGCAAATCGAGCTTGCAATACTCCAAAAGTCCGCTCCACATCTTTTCGGGTTGCTTCTTGGACTTTAGCAAATAACTGTTGTTGAGGACTTTGAGGGAGGGTGATAGATTGGATAAATGTTGACCATTTTGGATATATACCGTCTGTCAGATAGTACACCAACTTATACATGTGTCCGTTGACCACATATTTTGCCCTGGGAGCTTGACCTTGTAAAATGTCATCAAAAACAGGAGACCTATCGAGGACATTGATATCATTTAAGGTACCTGGAGGACCAAAAAAAGCGTGCCATATCCAAAGATCTTGTAAAGCTACAGCCTCTAAGACAATTGTCGGTTTTCCTGATCCACGTGTGTACTGACCTTTCCAAGCGGTTGGGCAATTTTTCCACTCCCAATGCATACAGTCAATGCTCCCGACCATCACAGGAAACCCTCGTGCCTCTCCAATATCGAGTAGTCGTTGAAGATCCTCCGGTGTGGGTCGTCGTAGATACTCATTTTCGAATAATTGTATTATTCCGTCAGTGAAATTATGTAAACATGAAAGTGCAGTGGTCTCACCAAGTCGGAGATATTCGTCAACGGTGTCAGCCGCAGTACCATAAGCAAGCAGACGAATAGCTGCAGTACATTTTTGTAGTGCAGTAAGACCCCACCTCCCGGTCGCATCTCTTCTTTGCTGAAAGCATGGGAAGCGCTCTGATAGGCCATGAACAAGACGCAAGAATAATTCCTTATTCATGCGGAAACGGCGTCTGAATAATTGAGACGAGAATGTCGCATCTTCGATGAAATAGTCATTCCATAAGCGGTCTTGTCCTGTTTCGCGGTTTCGTTCTACATAAGCACGTCTCCTTTGCGGTCTGCTTTGGGCCTCCACTATGTCGTTGTATGTTTCTTCCAAGTATTCGTCGCAAATTTCGTCGCAAATTTCGTCGACTTCATCGGATGAACTCGATGATGACATATCTATATATCCTGCTTCGGAAAATAATAAAATTATGTACAACCATTAAAAAGACTTGCCACTAATTTTTTTTTTAAAAAAAATCTTGTAAAATTCTTGTAATTTCGAAGTGGTTGATTTGTTTCTTTAAAACAATTACTACATGGTTGTTTCATCAAATGTCTAACAAAAGTTAAATGGCTATACGAATATAAATGAGTCTTAATGCAGAAGCAAGTTACATTACATCAACTTAAAATCTATCTGTATTTATATTTATTTGCAGATTTATGTCAAAATCTATCTGTATTTATATTTATTTGACCAGAAAATATAATAAAACATGTCTAAAATATTTATGTAAGTGGCATAGCAACATAATTCATTCTGTAATAGAGTAATTATAAGTTATAGTTGTTATGATAAACTTCACATATTTATGAGTCTATTAACTGACAGAGAAGCTGATGAGAAGTTAGCTAAAATATTAAACAAAGACTGATGATGAAAGAGAACATAAAGAGAAGTTACCTAAATCTTCTTCGATTACAACAACTTGAAGTTGAGGCCGAGTTTGTAGCAACAAGATTACAGCAAGAAAATTACACCTTAAATAGATAGGAAAGAAGTTTGATAGAGAGTAACCACAGGGGAAAACAGAGAGGGTTACTTATACTACTACTACTTAAACAAAACATAAACCCGTGACTCGCAAAACAACAACACACTTCGAGATTCCAAACGCACCCGTGACTTGGTACACATGTCCTGCTGCTGTACCTGAAACATGAGAAAAGACAAGTGTTAGTAACTACTCAAAGTAACTAGTCAAAGTAACTACTCAAAGTAACTACTCAAAGTAACTAGTCAAAGTAACTGCTCAAACTAACTACTCAATCCAAGTAGAGACGACATGTAACTATACAATGCAACTACATACGCACATTAATACCTTCATAACATCTCATTCATCAGTTTCAGTTTGAGTGATTCTTCCACCTCAGAGAGTGGATCTTTTTTTCCAAATAAACGTTCTAGGATTTTTTGTTTTGAGAGTTTTTCTTTCATTTGCAAGATCGACTGGAGCTGTGACATCTCTTCTTCCTTGCCACTCTTCTTCCTCTTACCAGCAGCTTTAGCAGCTTTCACACCAACTGGTCTAATTTCAGGTTCGGCCACTTCATCTTCTGTATCAACATCGTGGACTTGTTTGCGCTTCTCCTTCTCTCCGTCTTTAACCGTATAGGTCGCTTGCCATTTCTGGTCATGCCTCAGCTCCTTCCACGCATGTTCGAGGCTGAACTTGTGCCCGTAAATGGTGTAGAATGAGTCGAGGGCGGCTTTCATTACACCGTCTTCATTCTGACCACTTCTCTTCCCCCTCAACGCCGCGTCATAGCATCCAACGAATTTACAGACTTGGTCGTTAATCCTAGACCACCTCTGCTTCGCTGGACGAACCTCTCTAGGTACTTTCCCAACCAGTTGTGGGCTTGCGTTGTAGTAGTCAACGATTCTCTTCCAGAAACGTTCTGCTTTCTGTTCACAGCTCACTACGGGGTCTTTGCTGGTGTTAAGGCACGCACCAATGAGGATTTTATCCTCATTGACAGTCCATTTTCTCCTCTCTGAGACAGAAGGCTGGACAGGAGACTCGATACCAGGCTGGACAGAAGACTCGACAGCAGGGTTGAAAACATACTCGTCACGACCTTGGCTACCGAACCAAGCTGGTTCGGGTGACTCAAGGTCAACTGAACTCTGACTATTCAACAGATTAACGTACCCAGTACTGGTATTCATTTTAGATGATGGTCTGTGTTACTCTATTAGCAACACAGACCCTTAAGTAAGCGATTGAAAGTGATTTAGCATTTAGTTTCGTAGTAGTTTGGCAGATAGAAAGCAAACTAGCATTTACCACCACTACAAAGCAAACAAGCTTTTACCTCCACTACAAAGCAAACAAGCATTTACCACCACTCTTATCAGCATAATAAGTTCTATAGTAGCTACACTTAAAGCTAACAAGTACGATTCTATCAAATCCAAGGAGTTAGGAAGTATCATTAAAGCATGAAGAAAGAGGTTATTTTTAATTTACTGAATATATCTAAACTATAATAGGTATAGTACCTTTGAAGCCCAACTCTAGTTCAGACACTGATGTTTAAATCCTCCGAGGCTCTTCCTTGAAAGACACAAGCCAAGAGATAAGACTTTCATTAAAATTTGAATTTTAAATCAAAGAAATGATCTAAATATTGGTCATGAAGCTTACCTCCACATTACGATGACCAGTATTACCAAGAGCAGTAGACAAACTCCCTTTGCAATCCGATATTTAACCACTGCTGTCTTCTTACTTAGCACACGTAAGATCTTCTCTAGCTTAGCCACCTTCTGGTCACTCTCAAAGAATTGATCCTTGAGCATCCTAAGTTGTATTTGCGTTTCACGGAGCTCTTCTTGCATCGCCACATCCCACCATTTCCAGATGTGGCACTCTCCATCATCGACGTTGTTGCAGGAGAAGTACCTCCTGTATGGATTTTTTGGAGTGTACGACGTTTTAACTACAGGCTCACTACCGCAATAGCATGTCCTTGGGATCCCTTCATCGGCCTCAGGTGCAGCTGCGTACTGATCCTCCTGTGAAATTGTGAAGTTACTCTCAACTTCATTGGCATAGAGTTCACCTTCTGCTACAATTAAAGAGGTGATGTCTAACTCCTCTGACGAAGAAGAAGGCTGAGTGTAGCTATAGTCTTGGCCCATGGTTCGTTCGCCTGCAGAAATTATAGTAAGAGAAACTATGTTAGCGAATAAGAAAAAAAAATATTAAGAACAAAACACAACAACAGAGACTAATGAGGGATCTAGTTAACTAGTTTTCGAACTAAGCAGAAAATAAGATAAGCTCAAAACAATACAAGTAAGCTAACCTATCTATACATGTAAGCTAAACAAAACAAGGAAAACAAATCGATGACAAAATCTTCACTGAAAACAATTCGTGTTTTGAAACCCAAAACGAATTGAAACCCAAACTACAAACAAAATGATCCCCAATTGAACATAAACGAATTCAAAACAAATTCCAAAATCGAAACTTTTTGAAACCCTAAATCGAAGAAATCCCCAATTCGATTCGACGGAAATACGAAGCAAAGAGGGACACGAGAACAACAACGAAGTTAACCTATGCTTAAATCTACCACAGAAGAACGGTATTTGCCTTTGAAGATAACGGAAGACAGACGATCGACGATGGAGAGAAATCGCCTCTTCACTTGAGCTTTGAATTTTTTTTCCTCGGGTTCAAACGCGAATGATTTTTTTTTCACCTAAACGGAACACAAAAGTATCCAAAGCCCAACCATCTCACGCCACGTGTACACGAAGGACTCAATCCTTCGATCCCTTATTAACGGATTGATCCGTACAGATCCGTCTAAAAACAAGCCCATTTCACAATATTAATATTCAAATATCCTAAGGACTTGGGCTACGGACTCATGACGGACTCCCGTTGCAGCCGCTCTGAGAATCGCAAGAAACAAGCTGGCTACGTGTTTGGCTTCCGTTTCAAGTCAGTTTCTTAAATTTCGTCTACAGAAGATGCACTTTCTACACTCGTTAGTCTCATTACTATTGAAATTTGAGCAGGGAAAGGTGTATCTATATAGTAATACATACGTGTATGAATGTTTTGATGTGGTTTACTTACAAACCGTGTTCTGATCACACAAATTAGCCCAGCCCATGTGTAACTTAAGTCTTTGTAATGGCCTATACAATTGGCAAAAAAAATTCATTATAAAGTCGGTGTTATAAGATAAACATTGAAATTATCATCCACTCCTTTACCAATTCAAGCACTATGATCATCTACTCATCAAGCACTATGATCATCCACTCATTTACCAAATTAAGCACCATCTTTGTTATTTTATATATTGTTGTTCACTATAAATACCATCACTCATCTCACTCATCTCACTCATTTGTACACCAAATACAAGAACAAGAGTTTATAATCAAAGAATCATTACATCTCATCTCTCTTCTCCCTCTTCATAGTAAATATTCTCTCTTGCATATTTATCGTATATCTTCTTTCTGCGGGGAAATTCTTTCGCCCTTATTTTTCTTGACACTATAGAATCATAAGTTATTTTACAACACGTTATCAGCACGATCGTTCTCCAATTTGATAAAATTTATTTGTATCATTTATACCCTGCTATAATGGTCGGTATACCGCCTCTACTATTATTTATATCATGTTATAATGGTCGGAAT
>NC_027750.1:34928798-34929931 GCF_000695525.1 Brassica oleracea var. oleracea
TAATTTAATTTATTTATTGGTCGGCCGAGCCGCCTTATATTATGTTTATTGTTAATTGGTCGGCCGAGCCGCCTTATTTTCTATTTATTGTTAATTGGTCGGCCGAGCCGCCGTATAACTTATTAATTACTCTGCATTGACCGGCTGAACCGTCGCATGATTTGTTGTCATAACATAAATATTTCATTGCCATAATTTTTTTTCTTTACTTTTATTAATTTTATGAAATTTTATATTGATCGTTTAATACGATATCTTCAGACTGATTTTTGGTGCACTCGATTTAACCCCAACGGTCACAAAGAAAATTTTTCAAAAATTTTTCCTTTCTCCAACGGTCATAAACAGTAATTTTCATCTATAAATACAACTCATTTTCACCTCATTTTCACCTCATTTTCTCATCCAAAACATTTCATCTTCTCTCAAATATCTTCAAATCACTCTCCTCCGATTTTTCATTTCAAGAAAGATGATTCGCGCATTTTTGTTTTTATGTGCAATTTTTATTTGTGTTTCTATTTATGGTTTATTCGTTGGAGAATTTACTCCGGGTGAATTTAAAATGAATATCGGTTTACTTTTCTTTACATCGCTTCTCCTTGTAATTGCATGCATGATTAATGTAAACGGTTCCTTTTAATATTAATAATATTCTAATAATTTTTTTTTTATTTATGTGCTTTAGAAATACAAATGGCAAAAATCGAGAAACTTCAGTTTCCGACATTGGAAGTAACTGACACAAACTACACGGCATGGGTTACAAACATGGAGCTTCATCTAGATTCCGAGAAAATACTCGAAACAATAAGAGAAGGCAATATATCAACCTCTCATGAAAAGGCTAAGGCCGTGATATTTCTGAGAAGGCATCTAGATGAAAACCTTACGCATGATTATGCGAGAACCAAAGATCCCTTAGATCTTTGGAAAGCTCTAAAGGAGAGGTTTGATAACCAAAAGAAAATTACTCTCCCCCATGCACTCGATGAGTGGAAAAATCTACGATTTCAAGATTTGAAAAAGTGGAAACGTACAATTCCGCTATATTGAGAATAGCGGCGCAATTAGATTATTGCGGTAAACCTGTTTCGGAAGCAGAAATGCTCGAGAAAACTTACCAAACGTTC
>NC_027750.1:34930090-34931271 GCF_000695525.1 Brassica oleracea var. oleracea
TTATTCTCATCGTGGTCGTGGTCGTGGCCGTGGTCACAATCGTGGTTATGGTCATGGTCGTGGTCGTCGATTTAATCGCAACCATGAAAGGAGTAACAACCCAAGAGGAAGGGGATCCATGGAATCGATCTGATCGGGTAAGAGGAGAAAGAAACCTAAGAAAACCCTACTCATAAAAATGAGAACGTCTGTTACAGATGTGGATCGAAGGGACACTGGTCTCAACTATGTCGAACTCCTCGGCATCTATGCCAATTGTACCAAGAATATATTAAAGGCAAAGCAAAGAAAGTAAATCTCAATGAACACCTTGTGGGTACAACATCAACATACCTCGAATCCTCTGACTTTATGGGAGATTTCGACGAGGCCACTCATCAAAATAATTGAAGTGCTTGTACTGATCAAGCCTTATAATGCCAAGTGATGCCATAAAATATTATGTATTTCACTTTCAAAATAATGTTGTATTTCAAAATATCTAATGTATAATTATTGTGTACTTGTTATTGATAGCATAATATGTTTACTTATGAAAGTTTATTTTCTTTATTGATATTAACTGTGTGTTACAGAAATGGATAAGAAAGCAAATGGAACAACAACTAAACAAATTGGTAGAGAAGTTTGCATACCAGATAGTGGCACAACGCACACTATACTGAAGGATAAGAGATATTTCTCTACTTTAAAGTCAGTAAAAATGACTATAAACACAATATCAGGTCCTACAGACCTGATCGAAGGAATTGGCAAGGCGAACTTTATGTTGCCTAATGGAACAAAGTTTTCCATAGATAATGTCTTATATTCTCCAAATTCTAAGAAAAATTTGTTGGGTTTCAAAGATATATACCGTCAAGGGTATAACACTCAGTCTGCAACTGAGAATGGAAAGAAGTATTTGTATATAACTTCTGAAAAATCAGGCAAAGGCCTTGTACTGGAAAAATTTCCAGAACTTCCTTCTGGATTGCATCACACTTATATTGATGCTATAGAATCACATCTTGTGATAAAAAGAAATCCAGAAGATGTTACATTATGGCATGATCGCCTTGGTCATCCAGGCACTACAATGATGCGAAAAATCATTGAAAGCTCACATGGTCATTCAATAAAAACCCAAGATATATACCAAAGTAATAAAATGACATGTGATGCGTGTGCTCTTGGGAAAT
>NC_027750.1:34931561-34941223 GCF_000695525.1 Brassica oleracea var. oleracea
ACGCTCGTGGCTACTTCTTCAAATCATGCTGAGATGATCGCACTCCATGAAGCAAGTAGAGAATGTGTATGGCTAAAATCAATAAGTCGACACATCTGTTCAAGCAGTGGGATTTACAAAAATATGGAGCCAACCATTCTATATGAAGATAATGCGGCATGTGTTGCTCAAACGAAGGAAGGATATATCAAAAGTGATAGAACAAAACATATACATCCGAAGTTCTTCACATATACTCAAGAGCTCGAGAAGAAGAAAGAGATTGAAGTAAGATATGTTCGATCATGCGACAATGCAGCCGATCTCTTCACAAAATCACTTCCTCCCTTAGTATTCAAGAAACATGTCCATAACATTGGAATGTGTCATCAGAAGAATCTATGATTGTTCATTCGAGGGGGAGCTTACGTAGCTGTACTCTTTTTGCCTTACCATGGTTTTTCCCATTAGGTTTTCCATGACTAGGTTTTTAACGAGGCACTATGTAATACAAGATGGATGATCAAGGGGGAGTGTTATAAGATAAACATTGAAATGATCATCCACTCCTTTACCAACTCAAGCACTATGATCATCTACTCATCAAACACTATGATCACCCACTCATTTACCAAATTAAACACCATCTTTGTTATTTTATATATTGTTGTTCACTATAAATACCATCGCTCATCTCACTCATTTGTACACCAAATACAAGAACAAGAGTTTATAATCAAAGAATCATTACATCTCTTCTCTCTTCTCCCTCTTCATAGTAAATATTCTCTCTTGCATATTTATCGTATATCTTCTTTCTGCGGAGAAATTCTTTCGCCCTTATTTTTCTTGACACTATAGAATCATAAGTTATTTTACAACCGTCAGTATATTTTTGTCAAAAGTCAGTTGGTTACTTAGTTATACCATTTATTAGCACGTTTTAACAAAAAGTATAATTATGATATCAGTTAGTATAATTATTGCTTTTTGATAGATGCAAGGTGGATAGACTCTTTTCAGAGAGCAAGCGTTGTTGACTGATGCATCCGACTTAACTCTGAAGCGGAAGTTATAGTTCTTCTAATGGTTGTGCAACGACAAAAAGTTGCTGGTTATGCAAATATAACACCAAGTGTTGTTGTATCTGCAATTCAAGGATAAGCATTTTTTTTTGGTATAGAAACCCCAAACCTCCAATCCTAGTATATCTATGTAAAATACATCTTTAGATTTAACATTTATATAACGTACGTTCTTATGTGTTCACGCAAAGCGTCGTATGATGTGATGCAACATATTGTATACTTCGTTTTTCAGTTATAAAATGTAACTAGATTTTGATCTGCGCGTCCGCGCGGATCTATTTTTTTAAAAATATGATGCTATTTGTTTTTTATGTTATTATTTAGGATTGAGAAAAAAACTCGAATTCGAAAAATCGAACCGATCTCAATCCGAATAAGTAGTACCAAATCCGAACCGAAATTGATTAAATATCCAAATTATTCAAAATTTTGGTATTTGAAGAACTGAAACCTAATCTGATCCGAACATAAGTATTTTGGGTATCAAAAATAGATTTATATACTTATATATATTAATTATTTGTAGATTTAATATATATAAAAACATCCAGAATATATATGATACTTTTAAGTTCGTTTAAATACTTGAAAATATATACAAATAATCAAACGTAAATATCTAAAATAGTTAAAATATACTCAAAACTCCAAAAATACTTAAATAATTATTAATTTTCTATCCAAATATTTAAACCAAGCCAATTTAAATTGGTTATCCAAATCCGAACCGAATCCTTAAAAATCTGAACCGAACACGAAATCCCAAACAAACCCGAAAATGAACCCGAACGCCAACCCCTAATCACTATTATATATCCTATATGTGTCATCATAGGTTACAAAAATATGTGTTATCATATTATTAATCGTATTTTATACGTACCATCAAATAAATTTTCTTATAATTAATAATATTTTATACGTACAATCATATAAATAATCACATATATTATATTTTTAAATGTCAATGTGGAATATACAAACTGTAATTTAAGTTGGTGTTTGAAATTGGGCTTTGTATTGTATTTTTCTTATATATATTGAAAACATTTTTATAATGGTTATTGAAAAATATGTTAGTAAACATTTTTATAATGACATAAAAAATTTTAAATTATTATTTTGATTTGAAATTGATTTATATCAAATAATATAAATCCATTACTTTTAAATATAATGTAATGGACTTTTAATTTTTTTTAATATCATAAGCCCATTATTTTTTTTCCTAACTTACTGTTATCCATGTTTCCAAACAACACTATTTCTTTTAACTGATATCTATGTTGCCAAACAAAAACTTAACAAAAGGTTAAAGTACTTCTACTTTAATAAGATAGATAATATATGGATGACAATGTATAGCTTGTTTCTACCATAAAAATTATTTTCAAAATAACAAAATTAGACCTTTGTAGCAACAAATAACTCTGTATGTAAAAGATATACTAGGTGTTTTCCTGCACCATGTGCAGTAAGGAATTTTTTTAAATCTAACATATATTTAAAAATAAATTTTATTAAATATTATAGATTTTACTATTTTCTTACTAATATTTAATATAGATTTGATATATATTAAATCAATTTGTATAAAACTATTAAAAATGATATAAAATGGTATAATTATCAAAATTTTAGCCTAAATAATATTTATAAAATTTGTAGATATATAAGAAACTAATTTTCTTACGATTAGATATTTAAATTTTTAAAAAAAATTGTAGAAATTTTTGAAAGTTTTAGTAATACAAATTGTATAATTATACAAAAATAATAATATTTCGAAATTTGAAATGTTATATATGAATACATATTTATTGTATAGATGATGTATGAGCTATTGCCATATTTAAAAAAGTTTACCAAAAATAAATATCAATATTAAATGTAATATATTAATTATTATCATATTCTAATAAATTTACCAAAAATATAAATCAACATTAAATGAAATTATCCATACCATATTTTTCCGGAAGCCATGTCATCAATTTCAGTAGTAATGTCATATTTGTTTTGTGAAATTGATTGTAAAGGGACATGTGGCAAAATCACTTCTCAAATATAGTATAAGGGATTTAGCCTAAATAATAGTTATAAAATTTGTAGATATATAAGAAACTAATTTTCTTACGATTTGATATTTAAATTTTTAAAAAAAATTGTAGAAATTTTTGAAAGTTTTAGTAATACAAATTGTATAATTATACAAAAATAATAATATTTTGAAATTTGAAATGTTATATATGAATACATATTTATTTTATAGATGATGTATGAGCTATTGCCATATTTAAAAAAAGTTTACCAAAAATAAATATCAATATTAAATGTAATATATGAATTATTACTATATTCTAATAAATTTATCAAAAATATAAATCAACATTAAATGAAATTATTCATGTCATATTTTTCCGGAAGCCATGTCATATTTGTTTTGTGAAATTGATTGTAAAGATGATTTGCGACAAAATCACTTTTCAAATATAGTCTAGGGAGTGAGAGAGATGAGAGATGAGAGATGAGAGATGAGAGATGAGAGATGAGAGAGAAGAGAAAGTAATCTGTTCTGTTACGAACTCAGCAACGGCATTCATTCCAAACTCTTATCCAATATGCCAATTCTCTTTACATGTTTATATTCGTCCCTTTGAAAGAATCTCAATTTGTTCTTTGTTGTATTGTCATAGCTTGCAAGAGATTGACTGATCATATGGAACAGAAAAGTTGTTTTTGATTCTATTGAAATCCGAAAAGTGGAGACAGAAGAATTTTGATAATCAATGTTGATGATATAACGATTTCAGGTTAACAAGAATAGCTTTTATCAGGTTAGTTTCCTCATCTGTAAACTGTAACTAAAATGTGTCAAAAGGGATTTTGACTTCATTCCAAGGAAGAAGTGAATGATGCTTTAGGGTTTATCATTCTCCTTCGATTTGCAAAAACGTAATACGCAAGGCACTTACAACATTATTACACTTTCTGGCATTTTGTATCGCATCCTACACTAAAGAATGCTTCTTTATATAGTTTCGCAAACAATTATCGAAGCTCTTTAGTTTATGGTCTGTGATTTTACACGAGTCTCTGGTCATAAAACCAAAATCTTTAGGAAGATTATGCTGCTTTTAATCTGAGCTCTTTTCAATAGCTTCCTTGGCAGCAGCTTCTCCTTCGAGCTTCTTCTGCCAATACTGATCTAGTGGTGGCCCGAAAATCGCTTTACCTGAAACGACACCAATCCTGCAGAATAACCAAAGAACGACAAAACCTATTCAGATCGCTAATTACTGATCCCGAATGTCCGATCCTCAAAAAATCATCTCGAATTCCACATTTACAATGTTCAGATCCATTCTTACAAAACCTAAGGGCTTTCGAGGAACTATGATACGCAATCTAACTTATCACTCAATTAATAAACTTTTATCACCAGATCTTCCGAAATAATCGTAATCTAAAGGAAGAACGCGAAGAACCATATAAAGCAAGATTTAGATTTCGCCGAGGAGACGAGTGAGGATGAAAAGAGCACTTACACAACAGCTCCAACGACCATCGGAAGAGACAAGAACCTGTTCCTCCGAAACATTCTTTCAGATCCAAATCAATCGCCGCCGCTCGATCCGGTCGCTGTCTTAAAAAGCCATCACAGTTTATTATCACGTCCTAACTTCTAAATGGGCTTGACCCAATCTTAGATAATCTAACATGTCGGCCCATTTAAAAAGCCTTTTGTATGCTTTAATATTGGTTGTCAACTCAACGCCTTACACACGAGGGAAAGAGAAAAAGACAAAGGCAAAAGGGACCACAGATACATATGTCACCGACCCTTCTTTCTTCTCCATTTCTTTTTCTTTTTTGATTTTGAAACCTCGTGGTCTGATTTTGACCCTTTCGAAAATCTCCATGGCAATATTTTTCTAATTTTGTTTCTTTCAAACTCATAAGGGAATCCAACGAAAATAATTTTATCGTTTTAGATGCTGACAAAAATGATTTTAGATGTGGCAAAAAAACATTTTATATCACTTAAGAAAGCCGTATATCTTCAATAACATTATGTGTTGAAAAATCTGTTCTCCCAGTAAGCATTTATTAACATATAACCAGTTTTTGAAGAATTTATAACAAAAAAAATTTTCAGGAAAAAAAAGAGAATTTGCTAAAACATGTGTATGTTCGTCGACCTAAGCTGTTAATCTGTTACTGATAAGTTTGTGGTTATGTTTTTAACATCCACACAATTAATGTTCATTGACCTAGCTAACCTGTTATTCGATAAGTTTGTGGTTGTGTTTTTAACATCCACACAATGATCTGAAAGTATGTATGTCTACACATACTTAGATGGAGATGTGTCATCATATTGATAGGTGTATGCTTTTATTATCTTTAATGCGTTTGCGAGATATGGAAATAAAAACTGGTGATATATGAAAAGTAGGGAATTAATTTCCACAAGAAAGTCAGCTGCTTTCATTTAAGACAACATAAGGGAAGTAATGACGGAATGAGAGCTTGTGTGGTTGCAGACTCTAAATAAATATCAGAACTTATTATTATTGAAGATGAGAACATATTCACATAATACTTGTAATTAAGTTTCGCGTTAATAATCAAAACCCATAGTATATATTCATATTTTAAGTAGCAGCGATGATTACAAATGTGATGTAGTTTGACTAATTAATAATAAAGAAATTACAAGGACACAATATATCGTTTACCAAACTGTTCAAACGATTATAAAGTAATTAGTCGTTTAAGGATGATTGTGGTTTTGGGTATAGATGTAATCAGTGTGAGCAACTAAAGTTCTTCGTATCAAGACACACTCTTCTTCGCCAACACCTTCACAGTTTTCCTCTCCTTGTTCTAGTTTCTGCGCATAACAAAAATATATACGCACGTGAGTATATTGTATCTCGACCATAATTATTAAGAGGTGTACAACATAAATGATTTGTATACAAAAAGAACAGTGAGGGTATTGTTGAGAGACCTCGACGGAGATTTCTTCTGGATAAACGGAGGTTGAAATAGGCCGGGCTGATGCGTATGTTAGCGTGGAGAAGAGGAGGAGGGCGACGATGATGAAGAAAGTTGTGAACTTCGCCATATTTTTATGGTATCTGACTAAGTATTGAGTATTTTTTTTTGTTTTTGAACACACTAAGTATGGAGTATATATCGGGTTAAAGTGAGGAGGAAGATATGTGAGACTTAACAAGTTTTATAGTTGAAGCGTATTTATAGAGAAAACCTGCGATGAGATACTAGTTCAGCAGAAACGTGAGCCATATAATCTTGAGTTTGCGTCATGAAACCATTACCATACCAAACACGCACATGCATATTTATTACTCTCTCCGTTTCATATTAAATGTCGTTTTAGAGAATTTTTTTCGTTACAAAATAAGTGTCATTTTCGATTTTCAATACAAAATTTATAAATTTTATGCAAAATGTACAAAATTAATTGTTTCTTTAATCCGTGTGCCGAAACCTAAAACGACACTTATAATGAAACAGATGGAGTATATGCTTAATTTGAGCTATCTTTATTTTTTTGTATTTTAAATCATTCTTCTTTTAAATTATTGCAATTTACTCCATAAATTTCTAATTGTATACTATCTAATCTTTTCTCGCACTTATTGGTCCGAAATAAATAAAATAATATAAATATAGTTTTAATTTTTAATTTATTCATAACTAAAAATAGCATAAACTTTCACCATTTTATTATTTTTACTAATTTTTCTTATTTTATTTACAAATTATATATTTATTTCACTATTAATATCATAAGATAATCAAACCAAGAATAAGAAATTAGAGCACCAACGCAAATAACCAAGAAAACAGGCCAGATGGAGAATAATAATCGAAAGTCCAAAGCCACCAAGAAGCAGAAATATATATGCTTAAAGCACCGAAATCACAACCAGTATTTAAAAGGTAAGAAACATCTCATAAACTAAACACGAACATACAATACGATCATGCAAGTGAAAAAAAACACAAAGCTCTGGATAGAAAGGACCAAAGCTCCAAGAGATTAACTCCGCACACCTATACCAAAGGAAATATGGAAAGAAAAGAAACAACTTGAGGGAGGGAGAATGGAAGACAACCACCAAAAAATCAGAAACTAAACTTGAGACCAAAAATAACCTTTCAAACCCACATAGCATACACGAACGAAAACATTATCTAACCCTCGAGTGGCAAACAGGGTGAAAGGGAGAGCCACCAGAGATGCGATGAAAGCTGCAAAGAGATGCGAGAATAGAGAGGGAAAGAGAAACGAAACGAAATCAGCAAACTATGGAGCCGGCCTCGAACTATGAAAGAGAGCATAGAAGTCAGAACACCAAAAACTAGATCTTGAAAACCAAGACGAGCAAAGACTATTGACGGTATGCCAACGGCGAGGAATAAAACATCAAAGACGACTAAACTCTTACCCAACCAAGGAGATGCAGTTCCTAACATCAGCTGAAATCTAAAGAAAAAGATGAGCAATCAATATTGACTGGAACAACCTACAATACCGTGAGAATCAACCGAACAACTGAAAACTCAGAAATCTGATCTACAACAAATACCATATAATCTCACATGTGAAGAATCCAAAGAAAAACAAGAGAAAGAAGTGAGTCTTTTTGCGGTGATGGTAAGAAGCACCGCACACCAGAAAGATAACGAACTACATAGACGGTGACGGCTCAAGGTCAAAATATGGGGAGAGGACAAAAAAAATCTTAAAAGTTATAATTTTCAAAAATATGAAAAATATAATACAATTTTGACGTTGAAACCGTTAATCTTAGAATTAATCAACAAATGCGTAGATGCGAGGTTATTGAAATTCAATATTCTTTTACGTTAGAAGTTCACTTCATTATTAACAAGTAATATACACACAACAACACATTATTAAAAAAAAAACACAAAATATATTAATCTATCACATACTACTACATAACACATTAAAAACACCAAATAATGTTTTTAACAAATAAAAATGACAACATAATTACATTATCTAAAAAATCATGCTTTTATCAATAATAAAAAATATTCCACACACTCCGAGTACATATATAATGTTGACAAGAATAAACAAAAAATATAATTAACGATTGTTTTGGGTTGGTTAATCAGGCAGATTCTAGTGAAATTTATCAACGTGGAGTCAACTATATCTTAAATATTTTACCGAGGAAAGTTGGTGGCGGATGTATGATGTATCTGTATACTCAGAGATTAACCTTATGATTCGCATGTGAAGTTAACTGCAGTGTCACTAATGAGTGTTGTAGTTACTTTGTCTTCTTTTTTTTTGTATCCCTTTTCTTGTTGAAATTAATGAATAACTGTTTATTACTTCCAACTGTGTTTGGTTATATTTGTATATATTCTTTACCATCTTTTGTTGTATTTAAGTAATTATTGTACATATAGTATATATGAGGTGGTGATAGAATCACTATACAAATTCTAATGCGAACAAGTTGAATGGAGATAGTACTGTGCTATGTTTGACGTTTTCATCCATGTTTTTATTGTCGGTCATCCACGTTTTCACACATATGTACATTTTTGCTGCAGATTTGATGTAATATTTCATCAGATACAGTTGCATGTATTATAAAATCATGTTCACTTTTTAACGTGGTTGATATAATAATAAAGAAGGATCAATAGCAATGAAAACAAAACAAAAAGTCAGGTCAATAATAGAGGGAAAAGGGGCTCCGCAAGATTCGTTTCAAACATGAAAACAATTTGTATATTAGCGTTATTTTCAACTGTTTTCATTTGGTTATTCTTGTTTATTCTTTCGTAGTGTGGATCTTATAAATCAAGATCAGCCATCCGTGAACTTCAGGCCTTCACTCACTTGGGCCTGTACTTTTATCATATGAATTGCATGTTTGGTCCATTTCAAAAACACCTTGCGTTTGTTTGTTTCCTGGTCTTGTTATTCTCTCCCTATAATATAACGAACCTCTTGGAAAGGTTAGAAGTATATTTTAAATAAAGTACTAGATCCTGATCCGCACCGCACGCCAGCGCGGATATGAATTTTTAGTTTTTAATTATTTATTTTATTAAATGATGTATTTGTAAAATTCATTCATATTATATCCATTAAGTAAATATTTTTCTTTTTGCATCTTAAACTATCTATTTTTTTACGAATGTGTGATATCATATAAAAAATATAAAAAATGAATATACATAGTTAATTAGATAATTGTAAAAACATAAATTTTTCTTTCGTTTGCGATATCATATAAATAATGATCCGCCCAGTTAACAAAAATCATGATTTTTTTTAGGTGTAATTTTTTTTATTTTGACAATTTCTTTAAAACTATATTAAATTTTACATATTTTAATTATAATATTTTTAATATCTCTACCTTTTTATTTAAAATGCAACTCAATATTTTTTTAACAATTATAACAAAATATTTAAAAAATATTTTTAGAATTTGTTTGAGAAATATAAAAATTACATTTTAAATTAAAATTATCCTAAAATATGATAAGTTTTGATGTAAACGA
>NC_027750.1:34941658-34943471 GCF_000695525.1 Brassica oleracea var. oleracea
TTTTTTTGGTTGATTAAATGACATTATGTCCAACTTTATTTAAGGATATTTCATTAAGGTAACTGAAAAAGATAAACAATAAAATAGGAAATTTAAATTCATTTAAGCATATTTCATTAATGTAACTGAAAAGACAAGTAATAAATTAGGCAGTTTTATTCGTTTTAGGATATTTCATAAATGAAACTGAAAAAGACAAGCAAAAAAAAAGAGATTTTAATTAATGAAGTAAGAACATTTTCAAATGGGTACTTCTCTTTTAATAATATAGATTGTGATCAATTTTTAAAATATATCTAAACGGCTGATCCGACCGATACGAATTTAAAGCTACAAAATACATTAGATACCACATTGCATGAGTCGGAATGAATTCCGGCCGATTGATGTTTAAGGTAGTTACATTGTATGTTACTGAACTATATGTAAACTTTTTAAATCGAAAACTAAGCTCAGGCTAGTTAAATAACAGTAATTTTGTTTGTAACGGGAAACAAACTTAACATATACAGGTTTACGCCGTGCTCCAAACGCTTTTACTACTAGATTATCACTATAATTTGATTATGTATTGTGATAATAAAAGACATATTTATTTTTAACTAATCTTTGATTGTTAAGAATCCAATCCACTAGTAAATGATAAATTCAATAGATTTATAGGTTATCTTGGTGTTTGTTACATTGCTACCTAAGTTTACTGAAACCTAGTTGTAAGGAGAATAGTGATTTTGAAATTTTTTAAAGCTTTTAGTCTGGTAAAAGTATTTAGTAGTTAGATTTGATTTACTGATGAATTTCCGATGGGTAAGTTTGTGACAAGTTCTTTTAGATTGAGAAAACTGACTTCAACTTTGATACCTGATCAGGAAAACCTAGTGGTTTCCACAAGAGAAGGAGTTGTCCTGTTGGTGCAGGCCAGGGATCGAAATTATTAGCTTCATATGTGGCCACGCGGATATGGGCTCATGCTTATGGACCATTTGAATATCCGGGAGATGATCCATCTGTGAGTTGCACGTCCCACCCGAGATTAAATCTGTGTCTTTAATAGATCCAAGTTTAATCTTTTTAGTTTTAAAAAAAAATTATTAGGAAAACATGGTAAATATATAGTTTAAGTCGTTTATAGATAAAAGGAAAGTTGAACACAAAAGTTAAGAGAGACCAAGAGAGAAAGAAAGAAAGAGAGAGAAAGAAAGAAAGAGAAAGTAGATCTGATCGAGGGTCCGGCGGACGGCCGGCGCGTGAGCGAGCATGCCGTCGCCGGAGCCCTCCATTTTTCCGATGAGAAAGTTCCCCGGTTTATATTACGCGTCCTCTTCCTTTTGCCTTGTCGAAGCTCTGGTCCGGGTCTTTTCTGTCGTCGTCACTTCCGGGAGTGAACCATCATCTTTGGGGGCGCGGCGTCTGGAGTAACGACGCAATCGTGTGGAGGATTGGGTGGAAAAGCTGGCTGTTTTAGAGTAGGTTTCGTTTCCGGGAGGTAGTGGCTTCTAGAGCTCTATCGCCGCCGGCCTTGTTTCCGGGAGGTGGAGGCTTCCTCAGCTCCGCTTTCGCCGGCTCTAGTCTCCGGGGGGTGAAGGTGTTCTTTGAAGAACCCTAAGATAGGGAGGATCACTTTAGCTGAGTGTTGGATATGATCCGAGAAGGCAAACGGCACTTCTGGAACTGAGATGGATTGAAAAGATCGTCAAGAGATGCGGAATGACTCTTGATATACCCACGATCTAAGGCTAACCACCAAAGAAAGAATGAATGTGTTGGCTAACCACCAAACAACACACAAAGATGAATTGGCTGACCACCAAAT
>NC_027750.1:34944172-34945892 GCF_000695525.1 Brassica oleracea var. oleracea
CATGTGGTTGTCGGCTTGCTTTAAGCGGAGGAGATCTCGATTGGTTCGATGCATCTCTCCGGGAAGAAGATCTAGCGTTGAAGAAAGGTGGTGGTTTCGACGGAGGCTCTTCGGTCTTATGAGCTCCGTCGGAACGAGTTTTGCGGCGAGGCAGTTCCGGCGATGTTTCCAAGCGGTGACGGTTGAGTGGAGACGGAAGCGATGCGTGTCACTCCGACGGTCCTGATCATTCCACGTATCCGGTCTCCTCGACGCGTGGACCAGCCGAAGTCGTCGGGTGTCTCGTGGTTTGGGTGTTGGGTCGTTGGCCCATTAACTGTTCTTGGACGGCCTGTGGGCTTGTTGTCTTTTTCGGATTTGTAGTGTATGTGGACTTCGGTCTTGTAATTGGGCTTGGTCCCTTCTCCATTTATATCAACAATTTGGGAAAAAAAAAAGATAAAAGGAAAGTTAGTGTACTATGTGCACATGTATAAAGTTGAAAGTGTCTGTCATTCTTTTGTTTTAAAATTTTGTATTTTTAGGGTGCATAGGGCTGCTTAAGTGTTTGAACCCGGCTTCGCCGTTAAGAAAACTAACTCCAAAAATATTATCAAAATAAAATTGTTCAAAGAGATGTCTGGCTTAGTATCCAGAATCATGCCTTATACACACTTCATTATTATTTATCTTTTTGCAACCAATACATAGTACCTAATAACATAGAGGTTATACTATGCAAAAATCACTATATTTAAAATGTGTTTTCATGGACGGCTACGTAGGCCTGAGACTTTTATCCGAGATTTAGATTCGATCTGAGATTCGATCCGGATCCGATCCAAAAATCTGGAGGTTACAAACATCAAACTTGAATAGAAAACACTTAACTCAAAATTTGTATTTATAAAAATTTGTAAATAAATTAAAACGCTTCAATTTATAGACCACTTTCTACTAACAAATTCATGATAAAGTACAAGATGTATCATGAATGGTTATTCGATTGTTTCTTATAAACTTTAATTTGAGATATGAGATTAATACGTAGTGTACAAATTAAATAGGATAAAAGTAATCACTGTTTTGTTAAAATGTATGAAAAAAAATAATTGTAGGATTATATTGACGCTTAAAATTTCTAAAATAAATAGATAAAATTGTTGTAAAACAATTATGAATCTTAATACTATTTTTAGTTAGAGTAAATTAAAAATTAAAACATAAATTTTCCTATTAGTTTATTCACATGCCCGTCCGTAGGGTGGGTTTACTCTAGTATCTATATACAAAAGAAAATTAGTTAAGAATCTAGATTATGAAATTTGGATAAAAAATTTATCGAAAAATAGGAAAGAAATTTTTTGTGTTAGTTTCTTAAGTCATTATTTTTTTTCAAATATATATTATATTCTCATAAAGATTACTTTTATAAAAAAAAGGCTCTATTTTTATATTCGCCTCAAACCTCCGTTAAACCTTCGCACGGCACTGACTAAATCATACAGTGCGCTCGCCAAACTTAAAGTCTAAACACAACTTTCTTTGGTTATCGAAAAAGAACAAACCGTGGCCGTCAGTTCTTAGAAGTAAATAACTCATACTCATTAATGTATGGTTGAAAACTACGAAGAGAAAAAGAAGGCGATCGACAGGTTAGCAGCTTCACATGATCAGTTTAAGGAATCTATACATACTAGGATGAGACCCGCGCCTTGCGCGGGGTTAAATATTTTTTTGA
>NC_027750.1:34945992-34946589 GCF_000695525.1 Brassica oleracea var. oleracea
AAAGGTTAGTCTAATCCCAATGATCCTCTATTAATACATAAGGGATTCGTTAATATCGTTTCCATTATTTAGTGTTTAAAAAAAACTAAAGGAAGTTTTATTCCAAGAAAAATTCTCATTGAAATCACAAAAGGGGCCATGCATGGTTTGTTTTCCTACGCGGTCGAATCCATCCATGCAGTATTTTACTATCACAGTTTTTTTTTTTTTGTGAACTGACACTTTTAGAATTTATTGTCCACCAATATTTATCGGTTTGGCATACCATAAAAGATTAGCGAGTTACCAAGTATATATACGCTGCTTATACATATAACCATCTCTATAATATTATTTGAGAAATTTTTTATTTTCTAAATATAAAAGTGGTCACTACAAGAAAACGTGCCCATAACAACGAACATTTACGACGAAAATATTCCGTCGTAAATTTACATGATGTTTACAACGCAATTACGAGGAATCCAACTTTCGTCGTAAACGCCATGTAAATTTACGACGAATAGATTTCGTCGTAAACTCCATGTAAGTTTACGACGAATGTACGTGGAAAGAGAAATACGTCGTAATCATTACATCGACATTACAACGAAACAT
>NC_027750.1:34950314-34952924 GCF_000695525.1 Brassica oleracea var. oleracea
TAAATTCTGAATATTAAATATAAATTAAAATCTATTATATACTAATTAATAATAATATAATAAGAAACGATGTAAACTCCTCGTAAACATTACATGGAGTTTACATCGAATGTTTACGAGTGATTAACATCGAAATATTTACGAGGGTTTTACATCGAAATGTTTACGAGTGATTTACAACGAAAGTATTTATGTGTGCTTTACATCGAAATAATTACGTGGGCTTTACGACAAATATTTACGTGGCTTTTACGACGAATCCTTTCCCTGCGCTTTACGAGGAATATATTTCGTCGTAAACGTAACGAGTCGTTTACGACGAAACCTCCGTTACGACGGACGTTTAACAACGAAACCTCTTTCGACGTTAATTCGTCGTAACACCCGGTTTACGACGAATTTACAACGAATACTGCCCTAGTAAAAAATATGTTTTCTTGTAGTGGTTTAATTACATACATAACCTTTGTAAATTAAAAATATTACTCATATATGTCATTATTAAGAAAACTGTTATGTCTTCTTTTTCCTTAATATTATTTAAAATTTTAGTTTGGTTTTTAAATATTTTATCACAAACCATATAGATATAAAAATGGAAATATCTTTATTTTTTTTTTAAATATAGACTATACATATTACGTGAGTTTAAGAAGCAAATTTTACAAAAAGTATATATAACAAAGGAGTCAATTTCACCCAAAATAATATATATATATATATATATATATATATATATATATATATATATATATATATATATATATATATATATATATATATATATATATCTTTTTTTTAAAGTTACCCTTTGAGAAAAAATTATCTATAAATTTAAAAAACGAAAAATTGATTTTATATATAATATGTGTTCATAAAAAGGAAAGTTCACAAAATAATATTGATTTAAACTTAATAATTTTCCCTTTAAAAGATAAAATTAAACAAGATAACTATATTTTGAAAGTAATAATTATTTTATTTTAATAAATTTATTTATAAAATTAGTACAAAAATAATTTAAATAACATAAACTAAGATATCTTTTGGTTAAAAAAACTAAGATATCGTTAATGAATAAGAAATTCTTTTTATTTTATATTTAAGTTTATTCTTTTAATTTCGAAATAAAACATTTATAAAAATTAAAATGAAAATATTTTCTATATATAATGTGATTACATAAAATAGTTTATAAAAATAATCTTGATATTAAAGTTAAGAAATAATCTTTAATTTTAAAATTTACTTATTATGCTTATATCAAAGTAAGGAAATAATCTTCAATTTCAATTTCAACTTCGTGCCAATTCACTTTCATTTTTCTAATTTTATTTTTAAAATAACATATTCCAAATTATTAAAATATCAAAAACATATTTACACATCTACGATGAAGAACTAAACTGATACAATGAATACAATTAATTCAATTTGGCTGAACGAGATTCAAAATGCTTGTACTTTAATTTGAGAGAATGTATAATATATGTAACACAATATACTCACAAAATGAGTAATTGGACTAATCCATTTTTTTTTAAATCAAACAAATTAAAATATATATTATTATTTATTGTAATATTTTATACATATAAACTGTAGCACGACTCAACAGATCAATAAATAAATATAAAATTATCAAATAATATTATTGAGATATTAACCAACCCTTTTAGTTAAGTTCTTTTGTATAATTTATATATGCATAAGGTTGTTATATTCATTTACGTAACTTTGAATCGCTCAATACATTAGTTTATTTTTACTATTTAATTCCAAACAACGTATATTAAATTATAAATAATCTTACTAACTATATTTAAAATCTAAGGCAATAATCAAATTAAATGCAAATAAAAAATGATTTTTAATACCGTATTGCAATTACACGAAAGAGAAATGGGACTTCAGTTTACGCATTCCGTGAAAGGCGAAAGCAATCCAGTATATCTTTTTTTTTTTTTTTTTTTTCAATCCAGTATATCGTCTTTGTTGCCATTTTCACTACTAAAAGCTGTTATCCAAACCAAAACTCGTTTTATCCCCACAGGAAAATATATTGTATCATCGCTAGCGGTGAGTATTATCCACAGGTGGGTTGATGTTATGCAACATATTAATAAAAAGTAAATCTTCGATACTTTATAACTTTTTTTTTTAAGGGTCTGCGACTTGTTCAAGTATGTCGGAACCCGAATATTCGGAATAAAGGTAAATGCGTAAAAAAGCCAGAGTGAAAAAGACGGTCCTCTCTAGTTTGCTTTGAGCTGCATCTAGTCCGATAGTTACACGTATCCAGATACTGTCGCTCTCCTGACTCGAACCACTCCCACATTTTTCTGGAACTATGGAAATCTAAAAGAAACGTTATGTTATGTTATTAAGACGAAAATACCCTCTTATAGGCCTGGGCAAAATAACCGGAACCGAAGAACCGAACCGGACCCGAACCGAAATACCCGAAACCGGAACCGGACTAATACCCTCAAATACCCGAACGGTTCCTATATATTTATATCCGAAATAACCGAACCGAATCGGAACCGAACCGAGAACCGAAGGGTACCCGAATATATAAAAATATTAATTATATATACATATAACATC
>NC_027750.1:34953083-34957040 GCF_000695525.1 Brassica oleracea var. oleracea
GAAATATCCAATTTTTTTATCTAAATCATCCTAATTATTTGATATTTTACCCTAAATAACCGATATTTTATCCAAATTATCCGAACTACCCGAACTATCTGAACCCGAACCGGATCCAAATGAGAACCGAACTTTTTTCCGGATATTTTCCGGTTCCTACATTTACTATCCGAACCGAACCGAACCCGAAACTATCCGAACCGAACCGAACCGAAAATAGGTCAAGTACTAAATGGATCCTCTAGCTCCTATCCGAACTACCCAAAACCCGAAATACCCGAACCGAACCGAACCGAACCGATACCCGAAATGCCCAGGCCTACCCTCTTATAGGGCACACGAAGTCTGTCCATAAATATGGGCCTCCTACAACGCAATTCTTCCCTTTTCCCTTTCTATCCTTCTCGCCTAACATTTTGAGGAAAAATATTTTTGTTTTACATTTTTGGTTTGAAGTTGTGAGAACCATCATGTCCTCAATTTTTCCGGTTTTCTCATCTGAACCTGGTACTTGCTCGGCTCTGGAATCTGGATTAACTCCATGGAACCATGCCTCAGATATATTCTCCATGTTTGATTCACCAGTGTGCCCCGTGGAAGTAAATCCCGGTTTAGAGAAAACAAACTCATGTCCAATTCAAACCAAAAATAATCCCAATCCCGGTTCAGAAGATACTCATCTTCCGGATAAAGATGAGCGGCGAAACAAACGAAAAAAATCAAACCGAGAATCTGCTAGGCGGTCCAGGATCAAGAAACAAAAACACCTAGAAGAGGTGAGAAGCCAACTTAACCAGCTCAAAACTGAAAACCGGGACCTACTCAACCGGCTTCGGTACTTTATGCACAATTGTCAACATGCAAAGATGGAAAGTGATCGTCTAAGATTGGAACATAAAGTTCTCCTCGATAAGCTGTTGAACTTGCGACAAGCTTTGGTGCTGAGTCCAGCAGAGCTCAACATGTGCATGCGTTGAGAGTACCGTTGTAACGGTCTATCAGAATCCGTCATGATAAGGGATCACGTCAATTGAGATTTGCGGAGAAAACAATACTGCGTCGTCATCGACCAAGCGGGAATATTACTACTGTACTACTAGTCTTTAATATTTGTATTGTATAGAGGTAAGGCATAGGCTTTAGTTACTTTATCTCGGAATATATATATGTCATATACAAATTAGGAGAGTTTCTCTTTTTATTTACTTATATGTTTTAAATGGGTTATTTGGAGAATCTATTGGTTACAACATACCATTTCTAAGTTTCAGAAGAATAAAAAACATACCGTTTCTATTTTACTGAAATGTGAAGATAACATAAGTGCTACAAACCTCTAGATTTGATTAAGTGAGAAGTATGTGCATGATAAATAAAATAATAGAATTGGTCTAGATTTGATCATTCAAACACTATCCGCTAATCATTAACCGCGCGTAATTCGCAGCAGTTTATCAGTGTAGGAAGTCCAAAATATTGCACGAAGCATATAATATTTGGCTATAAATTACATTTGACGATTACTTTTTAATGGCCGTAAGAAAATACTAAATTGGAATCTAGTATTATGAAATAGTTTGAGACAACGTTGCATATCCCTATCCAACATTGCTTTTATTAAACTTTTGGTATAGTGTTTCATGCTCACTAGACATGGTGATCCACGTTCACTTTATTATGCTTTACCGTATACGATTTTGAACATGTGGATTACTTTTTTTTTTCCTTTTACCAAAACTGGATATAAATTACAGGAATGGTCTACAATTATAATATCATAGGTTGTTGGTTCAGAGCATTTTGTATGTGTTTCACCTACGATTCTGAAGTGCTCACTTCAGAAACCTGGCTTCAGCACTTTGTTGCTATAGGAAAATCAGTGAAGTTACCTAAGCATTGAAGTGACCACTTCAGAAAGGCTGCATCTTGCATTTTGATGCTCTAGGAAATATGTTATGTTTGGGACTCAGTGTTTTCGAAGCCCATTAGAGCTAGAGTTTTGGGGACACAAGATACCACTATATATATATCTTGTGCCTCTTCTAAACCTAGGGGGAGAAAAAAAAGAAGCTAAGCTAAGCCAGAAATTAAGAAAAGAGAAGACAAGAGGAACTCCACAAGATCTAGAGACAGAGGCAAGCAAAAGGCTCAAAGGCAGTCAAGAGGGATCTGCAGCTGAGCAAAGAGCAAGAAGGAGACAAGAGAGAAGTAGTTAGAGAGAGAGAACCAAAGACAAGAGAAGAAACAAAGTTCGAGTCTTTGTGTTCTTAGAGTGTTTTGGTATTGTACTCTCCTTCTGTAACCTCCTTTGTCATTCTCAAGGAAGTGAGAAGTGACCGGAACTTGTAAGCTTTGCTTGTTAGTGGAAGTTGTGGGAGAGAGATCCCACCCCAGAGGTACCGCAAGGGAACTGGGTGAAAAATCTTGTCTTTAAGTTTTTATTGTTCAACACAAAGATTCAAAACTTTAACATTCAAAGGGTAGAAAAGTTAGGTGTATGGGTAAACCTAACCAGTAGTATCAAAACTAGCAAGTGATAGCTGTTTGGTTGATAGAAGGCTAAGTCTGAATTTCCCTAACATAGGTCCACTAGTCATTTCTTAATAAAGCGTACCTTATTTTACTCATCTATTTATTTGATAAGTATGAAAAACTTGAATTGAGTACGTAGTAGTTTATATGATGATGTGCTTATATAACAATACAAACACTTTAACTAATGCATCAAACATAAGGATGTTTTTGATAAAGTAATTAAAAATTTAAGGGGGTGTAAGACTTCCATGGTGTCTAAAATTCGTTCAAAAATATATAAGAAAAAGAGAAGCAAAAGTTAAGTTTCTACAAGAAATCTATCAGTCTCGCTTTTTCTTTTCCTTTTCAAATGCTTTTGCTTTCCTCCATTTAGAGTCTTTGGTGAATCTATAATTGAACAATCTGTTACGTAACTAAGGGCATCATTATCCATTGTCCTTAGAATGGTGTCGTAATGATTTTTTATTGTTATTTTTAGCTTATGACATTTGTAAGAACTTTTTGTTGAAATGATGATTATTGGTGGGACTTAATCTTGGTCCTTAGGAATTTTTTTTTAAATAACTAGTAACATATATATAAGATAAAACTTATTTCCATTTTACATTTAATATAACACACAAATTATCGAAATATATTAAATTTAATAGAAAATTACAAAGTTCTTATTACATTACATTGTAAATAAAAACATACAGAGAGAATTAAAAGCAAACACACGTTTTATTCAATTCATAGAAACTTTAAAATTACATTGGGAGATGTCCAAATTTATCCCATATATTTTCAACCAAATCTGTTTTTAATTGGTGATGGCAGATGGTTGTTTCCTAGTTGTGTATCACTGGCTCTCTTTAGACGAGCCTCACCTCACCTAGTTACCTCAGAAGCAAAGGAACACACATCAGAAAAAGAACACACATATCACCCCAAAGAACACATTTCACTAAATATACACGATAACAACAGAACATGAAATATAATTTAAAACCATAAATCAACACCAGTAACTACAATTAAAATTTTATGATGGATTAATCAAGTAATCAAAGCAATGAACGAGTACAAAATTTATTTCAGATTAATCATGTAATCAAAGCAACCGTCGGGTAAATCTTTCTATCAGATTAATCAACTAATCAAAGCAATGAACGAGTAAAAATTTCTATCATCAGAGTTTAAACACAAACCGAAAACAATAAAATTCCCAACCAAGTTTATCGAGAACCAACTACATGCAAATACTGAATACAGAGGAGGAACACCCACCCTTCCACCTTCGAATCGCAGAATATGATGTTGATGAGAGGGGAGAACCGTCGACAGAACCGTGGAGAGATCCGTCGGGAGAAGCGTTGAGAGACCGGTCGAGAGATCCGTCAAAGAAATCCGGTGGAGAAGAGAGGAGAAGCCTCGGGAGGA
>NC_027750.1:34957098-34983313 GCF_000695525.1 Brassica oleracea var. oleracea
GAAGAGAGGAGATCGAAGAGAGGCGATTCGTCGGTCGAGAAGAAGAAAAGACGAGAAAATCAAATCACAACACTTACCCAAATCGATTATCCCCTCCCCGGTTTCATCGCCCAATCACCCCAAGCCACGTATCACCTAACGACGACAACAAAAACATTTTAAGTTAGATATGTCCTTAGATAATTCTCTCTTTTTGATTTAAATTAAATGTCATTTATGCTAAGGACATCCCATTAGGACGCCGTTAATCTTGCCCTAAGTGCTTGTGAGTTGTGATAAACTTAACGACTAGTCGTCGACCTATAAACATTATAACAATCAGACCAAATATAAATGAATCGTTTTGTTTGCTAATTAAGAAAACAGCAAGATAATTAAGTATAGGCTAATATAAATCAAACTAGGGTTGAAATGTTAACTTGTATGGTTCTGCGGAAAATCTCGTCTTGCACATGTTTTTGGCTATTTTTGTTTGCAAGCCATCCAATCACCGTACGTGTCTCTTTGTTCCAATGCTTTGTAGAAAAACAACATGAAGAAGACTCAAGAAAAGAGGATGCTTTTAAGTTATAACCAACAAAAGGATGTAAAAGCTACCTACCGTTTTTAAAAATTTTCAATTCAAGAAGGGATTTACGTGATACTATGAATCTTTTGAAACTTAAATTTTACGAATGCAGATCATAACAAAATTATTTGATGGCGAGTAAGAAAAGGAGGAACTTGGTTTGTCAACTAATTAAATCCAGTTACTGTGGTCTTCGAATTGTTTTTAGTGTCAAAAAGTTCAACAATGCAAAGTTACTTTTATTTGATCATGATAAGATGCATTTGAAAATGTTTATAGCGTACGTTTTTATAAAAAAATCACATAATTATATAATACACATGACGTGCACATATTCCAAACTGAGTGTGACATACTTGAGACTAAACAGTAAATTAAAACACGAGAATGGTTTAAACCAAAAAAAAACACGAGAATGGAATAATGGAGCATGTTAGGGCGAGGCCTTTCATCACAATTATTATACCAGTTTAATAACCCAATGAAACCCTAGCTTACTAGCTTTAGAAGACTCTGCTACCACCGGCGGTATATAAATACTAAACACTTTCGTCTCCATAACTAGCCATCTCTTTTATTTGTTCTACGTTTGTCACTTATTCTCATTCAGTTTACGTGATTTTAATTCATGGTTTTCATTGCTGAGCTATTTTTAATGTCACTGCAAATATTTTCTTTTGTCTTTACGGTGATTTGTTTTTTCAAATTAGATCGGAGAAGAGAGCAGTGATTATAAAATACAAGAATCAAAAATTTCTGATCTGCTCATTAACTGGGCATGATAGACTCATTATACACCCATAGAATATGAGCTCTCTTCTCTGAACATATTTTCTTCATCTTCTTTGTTGGTCTTTACCAGTTAGATTGTACTTACCTAGCTTACTCTGGGATGTAGCTACCTTTTGTCGTCTATATAAATTAATCTATAACAATTTCACTAACTTATAACACTAAATTAGTGGATCACAAAACCTTAAATACAGACTAAACCAATTTTTGTATGTAAAATTATAGCACAAAGGATAAGTATAACGATGAGGGATAAACTGTAGAATATACTCGGACAACTGATTATTATTATTTTTTCCTTCATTGATGAAATACAGAGATTACAACATATGAACACAGAGCCCGCGAGACTCAGGTCACCCGGACAACTGATTATCTTAATCATGAGAAAAGAGGGACATTTCTTTTGGTTGTTTATCACTTTTTGTCCGTCATGTAAAATCTCAAACGAACTGTAATTAATTAACACATGATTTGACACTGACTTTGTATTAACACTAGTATTACTGCCTTAGAACGGGTATAATTTTTGGTTGCTTTTAAATTATTTAAAAAATAGAATTGTAATGTCTTAAATCAAAATTGAACTTATTTTAAACAAAAGTTTCTGAAGCTAGGTAACACCTAGAAGTATTATTTGTATTTGTTTTGTAAATAATTCTTCATTAAAATAAATTTATTGGAATTAATATTAAAAAAAAACATGAAACTAATTAACATGCATACAAAATAGTCAATATAATAGACTTACAAAAATGTGTTACAAAAAAAAAAAAATAGACTTCCAAAAATCTGTAGGATTTTTTTTTTCAAGCAAAAAAATTGTAAGAATATGCTATGTTACATTAAAAAAATAGATTTGTTAAATAGTCAAACTATAACAAACATATTTGTAAATACATAAATTGCATCATCATAGTTATTGATATTTTTTCCCTCAGTAGACTCATTTGTTCTTAGATCAATAGCTTCCCCGGTAGTTTGGCTTCGTCACCGCCGGGGAGGCTCTTCCTCCTCGTCATATTTCCTCTCATATGGCTTATTCTCTTTTTTTCAGTGTTGTCATTTTCTCATATTTTATGTCCTACAGTGTTGTTTCTTTGGATTAGGACATTGACGGTCTCGACGATACAACTTTTTGGTGTTCTTCGTTCATGCTAGAGTAAGGAAGGTATTTTGAGAGAAAGGAAGGTGTTTTGGTTCTCTTCACCGGTCCAGTCTCAACTTGGTGGTTTCAACTTTTTCTCTCGTTCTCACGGAGATTTTGATAATTGGTTCGTCCGTGGTGGAGTTTGTCCGGCCAGATCTGTGGCTGGTGTTTCCAAATCTCGTTTTGCTATCCCAATTGTGAGTGGTGCATCATTCAGCTCCCATCAATGAAGTATTTTGGGTGGGAGTCTTGCTTGGTTATGAGATTTGAGTCTTGTTATTTTCTAGGTAGTTGGTGATCGTATGTTTTTGTTCTTGCTCTCTCTTTGGCAACAAAACCGTCTATGGTTAGTTTATTGGTTCTAAAGTTTGGAGTTCACTGGTTACACTTCCCGGTTTGCTTGTCCTTCGGATTCAGTTTGTGCTTCATTCTTGTTAGAGGAATTAGTCCTTGTTTCCTATTTTATGGTGGTTTCTATCTAGGCGTTTACTGGTCGTGTCATTTGTTGTTGTCCGACTTCGCCGCATTCAGAGGTGTGATGAAGATCAGTAGGTCTTAACTTGTGGGATTATGAGCCACAAATTCATGGTGATGGAAAGATAGTCTCTCATTATTTGGGAGGAGAAAGATGCATCATGTGGCTTATCGTGGGCATCAGCTGCTGAGAGAGAGGTGAAAAAGCAACTACGTTGTTCTTGCCTTGTGTGTATGACTCTCACATTTGTTTGAGATTAATTATAGATGCCTGCTGGTGTCTTTTTATATGAGTTTTTATTGCTGGCCGGTTTGGCTCAGGTTGTATGAATATGTTAGTGCAAGATGACACAACAATAAGGTAATGCAAAAAGTAAAGCAAGAGACAAACAATTACAAACAACCCTTAAGCTTTATTAGAAATCGCCTTGTACACTCTATTACAAGTTCTGCTTAATCAGCTTTACACAGTCTGTTACACCCTAACAACTGCTACTGAAAGATTCCTAAGCTACCCGCTTGTGTCTCTCTTCCGTCGAGTACTTCAGCCACTGCTTCAACACGACCCAAAACACTTCCAAGAGCTTCTCTCTCTTTCTATAAGATCAGCCCATGTGTCTCTGTCTCTATACAGACGACCCCATAGCTATCTTATAGTTATTCTCCATGTTCCCGAAACCCTAGTTTCCAAGGCAACATGTATGGACATCTTCCATAACAATAAGTGCAACTTTCCTTTTCTTGGAATGCACTTATTCCTCTTTCTTTAAGTCATAAACTTGCTCCTCAAGTTTATTCATCTTTTCATATCTCCAAGATACTCTCTTGCTCTCCAAGTCTACACGACTCCAGCTCAACACCTTGACTCCACATGGTCTTCACCACTCACTACGACGTATGCTTCAGCAACTACGTCAGCGACTACTTCAGGGCAGACATCTTCAGAATACTTTGATTACAAGTGTTAAAAAAAAGACTCACATCATTTGTTAGCCATGAGATTTGATTTCAAAGCTACAAAAACAAAATAGAAATTCTTAAAGTGTAACATATGCTTGTGTTATATGTTTGTTGCAGAGAAGACTCTTTTGTTTTATTTTGTTTGACTTTTTCTTCTTTCCTTTTCATTTCTGGATATCTTGGATGCAAAATAAATGTAAGTAGTTTCAAAAAAATAAGACATACTTATAAAAGAGTTGAGATGATTATGGTTACCTTCGTTGCTGATAGAGCTTTAACTTTCAATTTTCATTCTTTTGTAACTTTGAAACATGAACACATTGATGTACCGTTTTACCTGAAATGAATAACTAAGAAATTATTAATTGAGAATAAGAGGAAACTGAATCTAAACTAAGAGAAACATTTAGAAATATTTAGAATTAGGAGTAATCATAACTTGTAGGATTTTTTTTTATCAGTGGATCAACAATGAAGAAACAACGATGAAGAAGAAAGTAAAATTAAATAAGATACAAAGGTAAAACAGAAAAACAACTATAGAACGTGATCAAATAAATGGGAGAGATAATGTGAGAAAATTTAGGGGTTACTTGGTAATTATCCGCGCTACGCTGCGAGATCTTTTTTATTTTTTATTTTATTGTTTATAAAATATTTTTATTTTATAAATGAATAATTATATTAATATAAGATTTGTATCTAAATATTTAAAATCTAGGCTTACGTACATTGTATTTTTTATATTTTGGTTATTGTATAATAATTATTTATTTGATATTAATCTTTAACAAATTAGCTTCCAAGTTAATTTTTCTCACCTTTGCTCTTGAGTTGGTGGTGTAAAATCTCATTGTTTTTTAATTTTTTTTTTTGAGTTTTAGGTTCCAGTTTGTGGTCTAAAAGACTCTAATACTATCCTCTTTCCATTCCATAAAAGTATTTTGTATTTAAAATTTGTTTCAATATAAATATCAGTTTTACATTTTTATATATTAAAAATCACTTTAATCCTTATTTTTACCTTATGTATCGATCAAATAAAAAGTAATGTGGAATTATAATTAAAAATAATATAGAGAACTTAAGCATTTTCTTAATATGTGTATTTGATCGCCGGTTTATAACCAGACTTATGTATTTTGATCCTTATTTCGATTTCGTATTCTATCCTTCTTACTAAATGATATACGCTAAATTTTTGTTATCACTTTTATAGTTATACTTTATTATTCATTTATTTTTTAAATTGAGTTTAAGGTTAAGGATAGAAGTCCAATTCATTTCTTTTCCTACGCTTTTCTGGTTCACCAAATTTAAAATTCAACATTGTAGTAAATGTCCTTCACTTCACTTCAAATTTAAAATTTAATATTGTAGTAAAATAATTAACCTTTGTTAAAATAATATATTTTGTAAAATGATTTTAGTAAATATTCTCCATCACCAATATTAGCATTGGCTTTTGAAAAATATTTTACATAGAATATATTATGTGATATTTTTGATAAAATTCGTCACATAAATGTTCGTGCATTCTTTATTTGCTGATGAAGTTGCTCTTTTATTTTGAAGAACTTGGCTACCTACTTTAAGAATGAGACCGACCATCTGCATCATAATTAGACCAAAGCTAGTATGATCGACTCTTCTTAGCAGTAAGAACCAAAGCTAGTATGACCGACTCTTCTTGAGTTTCAAAAATAATTACTCTTGAGGGAGTTTCAGCTTAGTTTAAACTTAACAACTCATCAAATAATCCCATTATCGGTTTGATTGTTTGTGGCTTCTTCACCCGAGGGAATTATGGATTTTGAATTTGTGATCTTCTGCATGTTTGAATGTCACTTATGATCCCTAATAGTGTCATGTTATATGGTCTTCGATTTCACCAATTTAGTAATAAATTGTAATAACCTGGTTTACTATAATCTGTTTGGTTTGTCTAGTTATATTTTTTTTATCAAACCAAAACTCAATTCTTTTATTCACTTTAACCTAACCTGTGTATATTTTCTATAAGTATATATATCTTCTTCTACCTAAAGCCAAGCTGTCATCTTCTTTGTGTAGTAAACACTGATGCTTCTCACCACCACCTCCTTTTTCTTATCTTCTCTTCTTCCCCTCCTTCAGACTTCGTATTGTTCTTGGTTCGTCCCTGAAATCCTCCGCTTCATCTCTGATCGTCACCACCATTGTTGTCCATAGAGTGATAGAGTTATCTCATCTTTACTTTTGTTGGTGTTACGCAGTGGAACTGAGACGTGGAGGAGAGAGTGACGTCGGAGATGCCGCTCTTCACCATCACTCGACGCTGGAATCCTCACAATCCACCGGAGATCCGCACCGTTACCATATGAGCCGTACCAAGCCACCAACACCAAGATCCGAGCAAATGAGATCACCATCCACTCTTGCTTGCGCACCAAGCGTTTTCTTCTCCACTTTCAGTCGATCGCTTATCTATATCAATTGTCTTGAGCCACCGACCGTCGTTACATGAATATAGATGGATACATATGGAAGGATTTTTTTTAAGATGACGGAACGAAAGACTCTATGAAAAACTAATAGAATTCAGAGAATAGATAGTTGACATGTAGAATTTGGAATGATGTGTAAACAATGAAATGTTTTGATTGGCACTACAATTTTTTTCATTTATTTTATATTTTAAAATTTTTAGGTTATTAAACTTTTATTTGAATTTTTGTGATAATTAGATATCAATAGTTGGTGTTCTATTTCAACTTTGAGCAAAATTTTAAAATTTTGAGCATCTTTATATATTTCAAAAACTTATGCTAATTTTGAGAAGATGCAATATGTTTGTAATGTATAGTTTTGTATGGTATTGTGTTTGGTGGCATTTTTTTCTTTATGTTTTAAAGACAACTGATACGTCTGTTCTTTATGTTTCTGGTTTGACTCCCTCTCTATTTAACTCATGTCTTTCATAAGAGTTTTCTTTCTTGTTTTTAATGTCGATGCTTTTCAACTCTCAGAGAAAAACCATAACAGAAGCAAACTCAGTTCTTGATCCCTGTCAAAATAGCATCTAATAACTGTCATAAACATTGAATTTCATTTTCACATCTTTGATCCGTCTTTAGCGCCTGCAAAGTAATGAAAAAGTTAGTTTAGTTTCAGCTATTTTTACATTTACCAGAATAATTAAGTAAGATGTGCCAAAACGTGGGTAAGAACAAATCAGCAATAATGAGTACGATGTACAAAATCGACGTAGCTTGTGTCTACCTTATTTTGTAGACTCTCTGTTTGAGACACTTGGACTTTGCAGAGGATGAAATAAAGCTTTTTGACATAAGCATGTGTATGGATTAAGAGCTTGGTTTTGTATTAACTGGACTTTTGCTATCAGTTCAAAGCCTCAGATACATTTCTCATTAGATCTCTCTTTTTTTTATTAACTCATCAGATCTCTCTTAATACACCAGAACTTCAATAAGTGAAGTCACAAGCAGCTGCATATGTATTAGACTGTAGTACTTCGTATGCACCAATGCCAAGAGATGTTTCTGCAAGAAAGTCTGTTGGCTCAATTTTACATCACGATGAACCGCACAAGCACAGCATGACCTTTCAAGATCTCAGGCACATTAGGCAGCACAACACCACAGATCTGCCAGTCTGTCTTGTTGTCACATCCATCTTCACCATACTCTCTAATCACATTCGCTAAGTACCGAGTATGTGCACTTGTGGTTACACCATTAGATAATCTCATCATAAACTTACCACCTGCAAAAAAATAACGAAGAGTCAAGAAGAAACCTTTAAACTGAAATCTAGATAAGAAGAAATCAAACATACACAGATTCTTCTTTCGATGGGACTAACCAATCCACTTGAGTCTAACATCAATATCTTCTTTAGAAGACGTATCACTATCAATCTCTTCCACATATAGAGCTCTTCAATCCCATTCTACATGGACAGCTGCTTGGCTCCTTCTCGATCTTGATCTTCTCCTGTGGATTAATTTCTTTTCAAAACTCTTTGAGAATGAAAAACCTATACCACAATTCGAGTCTCTGCTGTAGTTGATCTGCGTTCACTACAATGACGGTTCCACTACAAGAAAAATTGCTTTTGTTAGCGGCCAAAAAAAAGCTATCTAAGGATACGATAGTGGTTTATGAAGCACTGTATCATCGTCCGTCATAATAGGTCAAACACATTAGATAGCGTATTTTGTACTGCTATCGTATATAGCGTTTTTTATATGCAATTAAATATACTTTAATAGCGTTTCTTTTCTTGTTATTATTTGCATTAAAATTATTTATTGTAATTAATTATTTAAAAATGAAAAAAACATAATAAAAATTTAAACTGGATTATATATTTAAAATATTTTTATTATTTAAACTGATTTATAATCAAACTGTTTTACAAAAAATATATGGTATACAAATTAAAAAAAAAAGAATCTAGGTAGAAAAAAGGTCTTAAACCAAAAAATTAAACTAATAGTATTTATAAATCCAAGTAAAATATGCAAATCCGAAGGTTTTTCCCTCGGATTTGAGTCTTTGTATTTTTAACTAAAAAATCTAAACAAATCCATTCAAATCCATTATAAAATCAAATATATTAGTAAATCCGTACGCTTGAATAACACTTGATTAGATACAGAATTTATGAATCATTAAACCAATAACACATGATTTTAATACAGATTTGAAAATCATAGAACCAATAACACTAGATTTAGTTCAGATTTTTAAATCCATTAAAATACAACAACCAATAACCCCTACTCCTAACTAAACCAATCTTCTAAACACCGCCGTCTTCAACAGCTTCGCGCCTCCGCCTCCTCGTGCCTCCGCCATCTTGTTCTGAACCGCATCTGCCTCCGCCTCCACCTCTGGTTCGTAACACCTATGACACATCTCCGCTATGTCAAAATTCTCCTCTGGCGCGCATCCCTTTCATCAGTATTCAAGATCTGTGAGCAAAAGCAATAGATTTTACTAGAAAATAAAAGATAAAAAGATATGAAAACGAAAGAAGAAACAAACCAAAGAGGAGGAGGCGAGGTCTTGGTAATGGTGGCTTCCTGACTTGAGCAGAGATGGTGAGATTGAACCTGTGACGACATACGGCAAGTTTGAGAGATCCTGAGATGAGGATTGAATAGGCGATGAGAGAGGAGGACTGCAGAGGTGATGGGAGAATATGAATGAGGGAGGAGGATTTCTGATGAGTTATCAGTGAGCAAGAAGATTGAAGAGATTGGTGAGAGAGATGAGAAGACGAGAGATCGTGAGAAGAGATGAAAGAGATAATGCCAAAAAAATAAAATTAAAGTGAATCATTTTTGTCCGTCAGATTGAGTATATCAACGGTGGAGATCAAATATAGTAGCTATCCTCACCATCTTGTTTTAACCAATAAGAAATTTTTCGCTTTGTTTAATTAATTGGCCAATGAAAAAAAAGGAAAAAGATTAACAAAAGATTGTGTTATAACCACTGGATTAAAAGTAATCAATGGTCATAGATTAACTAATCAAAAACTGTTTTTTATTTAATAGTTGTCTTGAAAATTGTAATTTTATTATTTAACTAATTTTATTTATATAAATATTAAATTATCATTTACATTTATAAAGTTAATATTAAGAACTATTGAATTTTACATTTAAAGTATAAGATTTTAGAGTAAAGGTTTGTGTATAGGGTTTAAAGGTTAGATTTAAGGTTTGGAAAAGTAAACTTGAAAAGATTATATATTTTGTAAGTATTATCTTTTAGTTTTCATTTTATTAGAACTTTAAAATATTAGATTTGGAATTTTTTATTTAAAAATTAGTGTTTATATAAGGTTTGGATATGGATATATGGTTTAGGGTTTGAAGGTATAGTATAGGGTTTAAAGGTTAAAGGTTTTGGGGTATTGATTTTAAGATTTTGAGATTAATTTTTGAAAAAATATTAATTTTCTGGGTTTATAACTAAGATTTGAAGTTAAATTTACGATTTGATGCTGAAATATTAGAGTTTCAAGCTTGTATTTAGAATTTAGGGTTTAAAAACTTGTTTAGAGTTTAGGGATTCAAAAAGCCAAAGATAGCATTTTTTATTACGTTTTGCTATTAAACCTAAGTGTTACAGTCACTACCTGAGCCACAGAAGAAGTTTTTTGACCAGCCCTTTGTCTCTGTGTTTTCACATCGAGAATTCTTTGCAGATGAAGAGATGTCAAAGGGGCTTCTTACTTCCCAAACAGATCCTTCTACGACCAATTGATAGACTTATAAAGACAGTCACACCCTTGATTTCATAGCGTTTTCATATATATCATTCTATCATAGCGTTTCCAAATATATAAGCGCTATCTAAAACTAACGGGTATGTCAACCATAGCACAATCGGAAAAAACGCCATGCTGCCGTGCTATTAAAACACAAATGTCTTGTAGTGTTCTTCTGTGTCTTGTTGAAACCTAACGGTTGCTGTGTGTGTTTTGCGGTTGTGATATGAACCAAGCTATGAAATACAACGACATGAGGAAAATCAATGACTTATGCAGTTGGAAAGTCAGAAAGCTTGGGTGTATTCAGAAAGCTTGACATGGAAAAACCAAATGTTTTCATTGATCATTCAACTTTTTTCAGTTAACGACATTTCACTCTAATATGAATCTAAAAAGCTGGTGTGTGTCTCTAGAGAGAACCTTGCTTCATTGTTGTGTTGATTTGTTTTGTTTTGTAAATTTTTGTTTTGTCGAGTGTTAAATTTTGATTAGTCAAGTGATTTGTGCGATTTACATTGGACTTAGACAAATAAATGAGAAATCATATATGGGCTTTATATTTGAAGGATCTATAATCCTATGCCCATGATCCATGGATTGTGAATGTTTAAGGAGAAAAATAATTTATCTTCCTAATTAATTAGTGAAGAAAACTTTAGCTGGAAATTAGATCAACTAACTAAATACACTAGAGCTGTTTATTTATCTTCCTAATGAAAATATCACCCTTAGATTTTCTTAATTATACTAGAAATAGCCTTAAAATGACGAAGTCGATCGAAATAAGCCCATTGAAATATTTACTTATATAACATCAGAAGCCCATTAAGGCCCAGCTAAACCCTACTTCTAAATCCACCGTCAGATGTATAAATAAGTAGCTAGTAGAATCGCCGTTCTTTATGAAATTCGTCTCCATCCGCGGTTCACCCCTGCAACAAAGGCAAATTAACACTACCTTCCATACATCTTTTGAAATTCCCAGTCTCGTTTCTTCTTTCTTTTACCATTCCATGTTTTTCTTTAGGTCGAGATTTAAAAAAATTAGAGGCGATGATGACAAAAAACATTTCTCGATACTGAACTGAAACTTACTAGAGGGACCAAAACCACTCTTGTAATCTTTCTTGATGTTTGTTGTTTGTGCGTGTCTGAGCCTCTCTGTTTATCTATTACCACTCTTAATACTAATGTGTACAATCCGTCTTTTAGACTTTGCTGGTGTTTACATTGTGCCTTTCGTTAATCAGATCCGAGAAAAAAATTGGTTATTGTAATAATGTTAATCTACGATTCAGTTACACGTTTCTAATTAGGTATGTATTTATATTTTTTTTCAGGCATGGAAGAAGCAGTTCAGTTATGTCTGGCAGCTAAATCCAACGACTTGAAACAGGTTCAAACTTTAATTACCTCCGGCGCCGACGTTTCTCACTTTGACGGCGACGGTCTAACTCCGTTAATGCACGCCGCTAAAACCGGAAACGCCGAGATCATCTCCGCATTACTCGAAGCAGGAGCTCCATGGAACGCTCTGTCCCCGTCTAATCTCTCAGCAGGAGACTTCGCAATGGAAGCAGGACACCAAGAAGCGTTCGATCTCCTCCTCAAAACCGGAATCCAATCCGAGCTAATCTTGGGAACAATCGCCCGCAAAGAAACCAAGAACGAATACTCCAACCAAGAGTATCTCCAAGACCGAGTCACCTTCAGCGAAGACAAGATCATGGACAACGAAAGCAAAGGAGTGATGATGTCTTGGGAGAAGCCGCTAATGGAAGCTCACGCTAAAGCCATCTGCACCAACGGTGGCTCCATCCTCAACGTCGGGTTCGGTATGGGACTCGTCGATACAGCGATACAGCAGTACAATCCGACCAAACACACGATCATCGAAGCTCATCCGGATGTGTACAAGCGTATGATCGAGTCAGGTTGGGGCGAGAAGGAGAACGTGAGGATTGTTTTCGGGAGGTGGCAAGATGTTCTTGGCGAGCTTGATGAGTGTGGCTATGATGGGATCTTTTTCGATACGTATGGAGAGTATTACGAAGATTTGTGGGAGTTTCATCAGAATCTACCCAAGCTTCTGAAGCCTGATGGGGTTTATTCGTATTTTAATGGGTTTTGTGGGAGTAATGCGTTTTTTCATGTTGTGTATTGTAATCTGGTGACGTTGGAGATTGAGAGTTTGGGGTTTAGCACTCAGTTGATTCCGTTGCCGGTTAAGGATTGTCTTGGTGATGAAGTTTGGGAAGGTGTCAAGCAAAAGTATTGGCAGCTTGATACTTATTATCTACCTGTTTGTCAGTTTAGTGAGTGAAGTTTTACAACTTCCAAGTTTTGTAATCTCTTTGATACTTTTAGTTATGAAAGTATCGATTAGCTACTAATTTTTTTTTAGTAGAAATTTGCCAAAATATAATGAAAACAGTCTTTTTGCCACATCTACTTCTACTCTCTACTGCCAAACCGAAAGGAAAGAGTTCCTTCTTGGGGCCATTCTTACTGTTCAAGCTAAGTTTGTTCTTCTCAGCAATCTTCTTAAACACATGGACATGTGTATGAGGCTCCCCATGCTTCCTCTTATTCCTTTCCCGCCACAGCGTATGAATGACGCTTTGCATTGCATACCTGACACAGTACCCTTTCTCCATAGCCATAGTGTTTTCCGAAACGATCATTTTGACTTCAAGCCACTAAGGTGAGTAAGACCGTTTAAGTATCCCTTTAGTGAGGTACTTCCACACTTCGGACGAGTATGAACAGTCAAAGAACATGTGGTCTTGTGTCTCCGGAGAGGAGTTGCAGAGAACACACTTTTGATCCTTCCACCCCATTTATCCAACGTGACATTCTGTCCATGGTTGATAGCTGATCCAACATTGCTAACCACGTGATGAAAGCAAATTTAGGAGTGGCTTTCGAGAACCACACCCCCTGAACCAACTAAATTCTTATCTGTCTTCTCTCATAAGATACCAGGTCTTTTTCGAAGAGAATTGGGACTTGTAGCCAGCTTTACTTCTCCATAAACTAATATCTCTTTTCCCCAAATCATATTTTCTTCTCAAAAAACAACTCTTCTTCAACTCTATTTAGCAGCTGTGTTCTATGACTTCTCCTTCTTCCATCCATGAATAAGGCTTCTTCCACTGTTGCAGCTCTTCTGATTCCCATATGGATAACACCTTTGTCTCCTGACAGCTTTGATAGAACCTCCAGCTCTTACCAATAATCATACTAAAAAGAAGTGGTTCTTCCATCACTTATCTCTACCTTATAAGAATTTTCTTCTACGTCCAGGAACCCAATTGGCTCTTACCATCAACTCCAGGTAGTTTTTGCTATTGGGCAGCGTCTTATGGACCCACTGATTCTATAGAAACTTTGCTCATAGTATATTCTCCTTTTTTTTTTTTTGTAACACGCTCATAGTATATTCTCCAAATGAACTTTAAACCATTCACAACATTTACTTCTTTCGATGACTGTACATTTATATTTTTTTTTTTGGTAGGAACTGTACATTTTATATTTTAATTATATAATTCATCATGCGCAAAACGCATATTTTATTTTAATTTTTATTAAATCATTAACATTAAAGTTTGGTAGTGATAAATTTACTACAACGAGCAAGCCGAGAGTCATAACCGCTGGCGGTACAGGTGAAGTACGATAAATCAAGCCTTGGATATCACACCACTAAAATATAAGTATATTATTATAAACCTGCATGCACAGCCCCGCGAGACCATCCCAAGTATATTTCAGTTACAGGATCTTTAAGTTAGTTTACGGGTGTCAATCCGGTCCGGTCCGGTCCGGCCCGGTCCAAATCCGCTAAGCCCGAAAATATTTAAGCCCGATCCAATCCAAAAATATTTTGGGCCTAGAATTCAAAGCCCGGCCCGGTCCTCATAGGGCTATAGGGCTTTTCGGGTTTTTTGGACTTTTGAGAAAGTAATTTGTCATTGTCACTTCTATCGTTTTAATACATGTGAATTTTCATAAAAAAAAACAGTTTCATTTTTTTTGTTTTAAATATAAATGAATTTAAACTTTTCTTCTTTATAAAAAATGTTTTACTTGTTCGTATGTTTTAAAAACATATTATAGGCAAACCAAATTTAATAAGATTTAAATAATCAAATATAAATTAAAACTAAACATATACGAGAACAAAATTTATGATAAACATGATCAAACGTCTCATACGTTGTATATTGAAAAAAAAACATATTGTACATGAAAGAAGAAGATACATTTGCAAAGTTTAAAATGTGACAAATGATTAAACAATAAAATGAATTAATAACTTTTATATTTGCTTTATTAGAGTTTGGATAAAAAAAATTAAAATAATATCTCAATATTAACAATCGTTTAGATTATAAAAAGTATAATATTTAAGCAAAAGTATAAAATTTCGGGTTTTCGGCTGGTCCTAGCCCAAACACGCTTAGACCCAAAATATCCAAAGTCCAAGTGGCTTAGCCTGGAAAGTCCAATTTGTTTTGGGCTTATAAAACTAAACTCAAACCCAATAATTTTTAGGACTGGACGGGCTCGAGCTGCGGACTCCGGCCTAATTGACATGTCTAAGTTAGTTTAAGGTAGAAGTTATTTCAAATTTGAAGCCATATTAGTTTAAGTGGAAGAAGATCCATGTCAAGGAATCTACAAGACCATTAAAGACTAAAGCCCACCCGTCAGTTCTTCATCTCTGCAATTACTTTAATGGATCTCACGAGCGCTGAAAAAAGCCTTTTAAGTTCCTGGCACAGGCCCAAATCTAGTTCTTTTCTCCGGGCGTTTTCCGTGTCTTGTTATTAACTTATGGCGGCCAAGAACATCCAACACAGTTGGAGTCAAATTATCAAATGCTGCCGTTTGCGAGATGCATTGTCCAGAGTTTTCTCAGCAAACGCCAGTTCGTATCTCCATCTTCCCAATTCTACTCTCGGTTTGACCTAATCCACAGAAGTGTTCACGTTTCCAGAGCTCTCGAATCCAACTTCAGGAAAAGCAACGGTACTGGCTTAGTCTGTCTCGAGAAGCGCCACGACGATGGTACGAAAACCTCCAACCACGACGAATTCGCGAGCGACGTCGAGAAAGCATACAGAATCCTCCGGAAATTTCACTCTAGAGTTCCGAAATTGGAACTAGCTCTCAACGAATCCGGCGTTGATCTCCGCCACGGGCTAATCGAACGCGTTCTGAATCGCTGCGGAGACGCCGGGAATCTAGGTTACAGATTCTTCGTCTGGGCCGCGAAGCAGCGGCCCGGGTATCGCCACAGCTACCAAGTCTACAAATCGATGGCGAAAATCATAAGCAAAATGCGGCAGTTCGGAGCCGTTTGGAGCTTAATCGAGGAGATGAGGAAGGAGAATCCGCAGCTGATCGAGCCGGAGCTCTTCGTCGTTCTCGTGCGGAGATTCGAGGGCTCGGAGATTGTGAAGAAAGCCGTCGAGGTGCTCGACGAAATGCCTGAGCCGGACGAGTACGTGTTCGCGTGTTTGCTCGACGCGTTGTGTAAGAGCGGTAGCGTTAAGGACGCTGCAAAGCTTTTCGATGATATGGGGTTACGGTTTGGGCCCGATCGAAGCTATTTTGCTTCGTTGTTGTTCGGTTGGTGTAGAGAAGGGAGGATGATTGAAGCTAAGCATGTTTTGGTTCAGATGAAGGAAGCTGGGTTTGACCCTGACGTTGTTGATTACACTAACTTGCTGAGTGGTTATGCTCACGCTGGTAAAATGGCTGATGCTTATGATGTTTTAAAAGATATGAGGAGAAGAGGGTTTGTGCCGAATGCAGATTGTTACACTGTTTTGATCCAGGCGTTGTGTAAGGTAGATAGAATGGAGGAGGCGATGAGTGTGTTTGTTGAGATGGAGAGATATGAATGCGAGGCTGATACTGTGACTTACAGTGAATTGGTAAGTGGGTTTTGCAAATCAGGGAAGATCGATAAGTGTTACTGTTTGTTAGATGATATGCTTAAGAAAGGGCTCGTGCCGTCCCAAGTTACGTATATGCATATCATGGCGGCTTATGAGAAGAGAGAGAATTTGGACAAGTGTTTGGAGTTGATGGAGAAGATGAAGCTGATAGGGTATCATCTCGATCTTGACGTTTACAATGTCGTTATCAGATTGGCTTGTAAGTTGGGAGAAGTAGATGAAGCTGTTCGGTTATGGAACGAAATGGAAGCGAACGGTTTGCGTCCTGAAGTAGACACTTTTGTTATTATGATCAATGGATTAACGAGGCGAGGTTGTTTACTCGAAGCCTGCGAACACTTCAAAGAAATGGTGACTCGTGGACTGTTCTCCGTTCCTCAACACGTAACTTTGAAGTCATTACTGAACTCTGTTTTAAGAGAGGAGAAGCTCGAAATGGCTGAAGATGTTTGGAGTTGCGTCACGAGCAAAGGCACTTGCGAACTGAATGTATCGGCGTGGACAATATGGATCCATGCCTTGTTCTCGAAAGGTTATGTGAAAGAGGCATGCTCTTATTGTGTTGAAATGATAGAGATGGACTTTATGATGCAGCCTGATACATTTGCTAAGCTTATGAAGGGTTTAAAGAAACTGTATAATAGAGAATTCGCGGTGGAGATTACGGAGAAGGTGAGGAGTATGGCAGCTGAGAGGGAGATGAGTTTTAAGATGTATAAGAGAAGAGGTGTGGAGGATTTGAGTGAGAAAGCCAATGCTAGAAAAGATAGACAAGGGAAGAAGAATAAGCGGACGACTCCATAACGGCAAGTTGAAGAATGCGTGTTGTTTTTTGAGACTTAGTAGTGTCGGCAGAACGGCAAGAAGTCTTAGATTACGAAGAGGATAAAACGACGTCGTTTTGGGAGTGACGTGATGTATGACATTAACACTGCGAAGCTCTCCGCTAGTAGCTAAAGAGCTCTTAAAGAAGAAAAGCTTTCACACACGAAATTTTCTCGGATCTGAGATCTTTGGATCCAAACATCATTTAGTTCGAAATCAAGGTGTGTATGCTTTTCCTTCTCCTCTTTTGATTTCTCGTAGATACTTTCTTTTCTGTTATTTGTAGCGTCAGCTCCTTGTTCCATGGATCCACTGTATCGATGGTATTGATTTGTTTCTCCAGATTCATGTTCGACTTGGTGTATTATTGTTATTATGTTGCTGAAATGATGCAACGAATCTGGTTTTGTTCGTCTAGTAATTTGCATTCCAGATTCGGGATGCTCATTTTTTCATGGATCTGTTTTAAAAAAAAAAAAAAAATTCTTTCCATATTTGGTAAAGATATTGATGCGTGAATGATTATTCCATCGCTGCAGCTAGTTCAAATGTGTTCTTTGTGCTTTTACAGACATAAAAGTTGTGGACTGATAGATTTTAATGTCTGTTTTTTTTTTTTTTTGCTTTGAAGGTCTAAGAGAAGCTTAGAGGGATCTTAGTCATGTCAAGAAGGCAAGTAGGTTCCACGAGGCGTGGAGGGGATAGTGGAAGCTTTCCATTTGTAGGAGCTTTGCACTCTAAATCACGTTCCTCTCCTCTGCTTTCTATTTGCCTTGTTCTCGTGGTATGATGAAATGAGTCCCTGCTTACGTTAGTGATTCCTTTCATAGGATACAAATTGACTTCTTTTTTTCTTTCAAAACTGTAATTATTACCAGGGAGCATGCCTTCTCATTGGTTATGCTTTCAGCGGTCCAGGTTTGTTTCTCTTCCACCGAGTGATTATGTTATGTTTGTTATTTCGACTTGTAAGCCCTAATTGGAGGTTACTGTAATGATAGGTTTGTTTAAAAGTATCAGAGAAGTCAGCAAGATCACAGGTAATATTGTCACTCAGATAGTTTCTCTTTTGAAATTAACCTGCAAGGTTGCGTGACACTTGACATTAACTGTTTTTTAAATTTTGTACAGGTGACTATTCATGCACATCAGAAGTTCAAAGAGCCATTCCTATTCTCAAAAACGCTTACGGAGATAGCATGCGGAAAGTCTTGCACGTGGGTCCTGAAACATGCTCAGTGGTCTCTACTCTGTTGAAGGAAGAAGAGACTGAAGCATGGGGTGTTGAACCATATGATGTAGAGGATGCAGACTCCAACTGCAAAAGTCTTTTGCGTAAAGGCCTTGTACGTGTGGCTGACATCAAGTTCCCTCTTCCTTACCGGTCAAAGTCATTTTCTCTTGTGATCGTCTCAGATGCTCTGGATTACCTCTCACCCAAGTATCTGAACAAAACCGTTCCTGAACTTGCACGGGTTGCTTCGGATGGTGTCGTTCTCTTCGCAGGTAACTAAAACCCCAGCCTTTCTAAACGGCTTAAGATTTTGAAGTATCTAAAGAGATTTAAATCAATTAAAAATCTTGATCAATTATAGGTAATCCTGGTAAGCCAAAGGGGAAAGTTACAGACTTGTCGAAAGTCGGACGACCGGTAAGTTCAAGAAAAACCACACATGACAATAGTCAAAGTCTTTCATTAGTTTGGCGTTGATGTAGTTTAGGTTTTATACATGTCCTGTTCGGGAATTTGATGCAGTTTTGCTGTTTTTGCAGGCTAAAATGCGTAGCTCGTCGTGGTGGAACCGTTTTTTCTCACAGACGAATTTAGAGGAAAACGAAGCAGGAAGCAAGAAATTCGAAAAGGCAGCTTCCAAGGTTTCATACAAACCAGCTTGTCAAGTCTTCCACCTCAAGCCATTACATTAGATAACATTATTAGTATTATTACTACTGGTCTTCAAACCAAATACATCTCCATCTCTTTGTTATATGCCTTATTTGCTCTATAGAAAGAAACAGAAGTTCAAAAAAAAAAAATGTATTCCATTCTCAACGTTTTGATTCATAATTTAACTATTTAATAAATTTAGCCTGCATTTATTTCTTTAAAGCTACGACATTATCTGATACTTCCTCCGTATCAGTTTAACTGGTGTTTAAGAATTTTGATTTTGTTTCAAAATAAATGATGTTCTCACAATTCTAGGTGAAATTGAATGTCATTTGAAATTTTTGTCCAATTATAAAATACTGTATCTTTTTCTTACTAGTTGAATTAGTTTTATTTAATGTTATCTCTACTATATAAAAAAAATTAAATTAGAGGATTTCTAGGGATGCCACATCAGTACAAATATTTAAAACTAATCAAAGTTATACATCACCACACTAAACGGGAGTTTCATGAAAAATATTTTGAAGCTCAATTTAGACTCGTGGCCCAAATTCTCTTTCTTCTCCGTCTTGCCAAAGGAAACTTTAACGGCGATAGTTCTTGCGTTATTTGGTGAAACGCCTTTTCCCACAACAATGAATCATCAACCTTGCTTCATTATTTTTTTCATTAATTTCCCAATACCAAACAAATGTTCTCTTCACCTTCCCCGAGCTTCCCACTATAAAATCAACTCTGCCTATAAGAAAAAGCAGAAGATATCGCACCCATGGTTTTCAACGATGATGCTACGGGTTGGGAGAGACCATAATTATCTTCAAGCTCATACATTTTTGGGAAGTTTAATTGCAACACGCAATGGAAAATCTCTGATTGGTGTAGAGATGCTGGTCATCTACGAACAGGTGGGATTCTATTTACTATTCATATATTCTCTCTTTTCAAGAATCAGAACCCCAGACTAATTTCATTAACACATGGCTCATCGCCTGATTGTGTTGTTTAGAAGCCACATATGAAAATATGTATCAGGCTTCCTCTATCAAAGTAATTGTTAGTGAAAAATTCAAAGTTTTATGTGGGATCATATTATTTCATCTGTTAACAATCAAAACCAATCACGGTTCTAGGTCGTTCTTTCTTTAATTATATGAAGAGGATTTTAATCTACTTTTAACTTTATTTGGGTTTAGATTGTGGATGGAATCACTTTGTTGTAAAGTATATGGTACATGTTGAATTGATGTGGGTTGTAGAGCTACGATATTCTTAGTGTTCTGTCATGATTAAATCTTCTGTCTTTCTCTGATTGTTATCGGTGAAAGTTATACAATCTTTTGGCTTTAAAGATTCTGATTCATGTGTAAGAAAGTTCTTAGTACATTAAAAACGTTTACACTTTTCTTATCATGAAAAAACAGAAACTTTATTACTTGGATTGTTTTTTGTTTGCTTCTATGATAATTGTACTTGCTTCGTGAGCTCAAGGTGGTTATACAATTACAGGTATTTGATATTACAGAAGTGAAACCCATTGTACGGTACAGTTTGACGTTTTTGCAGCGAAACGAGATGAATGTGCAAGAGAGTGCAGAGAAAGGATGCAGTTTATGGTGAGTAATATATATGCATCTTTAATCTTTAGCGTATGGGAATTAGATTTTTCAAGTTAGTGGCAATGATGATGATGATAGATGGCAGGTGGTGATGATCCAGTTGGTTGGGTTCCTGGTTGTCTCGGTACAACTTGGCTCTAAAAATTCTTCAGTCCAAATTGTATCAAGAAACATCAAGATTCTACCAGAGAGGAGCCAGGTTTTGATTTGTCTACACTTGATTGATATCTAAAAAACTTCTTGCACAATAATTTGTAGCTTTTGTTTCTCTGATTGAAGTGGTTTTTAATATCTCCATATGTTTAAAGTGCAGTAAGAGTTTTTCGTTGGTAGCTTCGTTCTTTGCTGCAGCGTATGTAACAAAAGCGAAAGCATATTCCCCCCCCCCCCAAAAATTAGAATTCAGCTCAAAATTGTAATGTCTGCATCAGCAAAGGTGCTTCAAATGTATCTCGTATCTCGCATGGAGACAACAGGTCTGTGAGACATTCTGACCTCAGGTGATGGTGATAATAGGTGCCAGGTGGTTTTAGTGGCAATGATGATGATGAGAATAGGTGGCAGGTTGTCATGGTCAAGTTGGTTTGGTTCGTGGTTGTCTCGACGAGATACACAAAGGATGGCATGATGCTTTTGACATACACAACTTTGCTATGTAACTCTCAAATTCTTCAATCCAAATTATGATAAAAATATATGTTTTATACATGGATAATAACTTGATCGTAAAATAAGAAAACACGATGTTCAACCAAAAAAAAGCAAACATAAAAAATATAGCAGTGACAAACAACACTAACTTTTATATTGTGTATCTAATTAAGATACTAAGTCTATTACATTGGGTCAATTATTTATTCTTTCGCAATATCTAAATCAAATTTAAGAAAAAAAGTATAACAAAAAATTAAAGTAAATGTACAAGAGTACAAAAATAAATCATGATTTGTGTAGATTCAAAGTATATACATAACTGTTTGCAGTTTTGGTGTGTATAACTATTTTCTTGATGATATATTCTTTGATTGTTTTGGTCTGGAATATAAACCTAACATATTGTTTTGTTCCATTTAATTATGTAAGTATACATGTTTTATGATGTTATGTTACTATGTGGAAACTGAGAATGAGATATTTTTACATAGAAACATTCAATACATCGCCACTGAAAAGATTAAATGATTTAGTTACTTCTTTTGGTTTTAGTCTTTGAAAATAAAAACAATTTTCAGAAAACATTTGTACGCAGTTTGGTTTCTCTTAATTTCCATATTATTAATGATTACGCTACATTTAAGTTATTTGATTAAATTATGTTTGGTTTACTCTAGCTTATTCGAAATAAATTATTTGTTATGATAGGGTGTTAAACTCAAGTAAAATTCCATTAGAAATGTAATACCTTATTAATTTATAACACTATTTATTAAAATATTTTTGAATAGCATGAGTGACATTTCAATAAATATTTTTTTATAAAAAATTCAGAAAATGCTAAAATAATTTACAAAACATAATTTGTTAAACACTAAAAATTAAGGAAAACTTCATTATAACTTGAATATCTAATATAAACTGAAAACATATCTTTGAAAACATAATTTTTGTTACATAAAATATTCTAATTATTATTTATGAAATTATCGAAACTTTTTATATATTACTTTAAAATATAATTATTTATAATTTTATCACATTACATTTGATTTTTAATTGATTTAGCTTGGAGGTGGATGTATTACTATCGCGAGAAAATAAGTTATTGTAATAATATTAAAATCTGATACTAGAAATAAAAAATATTTGATATTCTTACTTTAGATTTTCTTAAATTTATCAAATTGCAATGGAAATAAAATAGAAAAATATTTATCAATGTATTTTTTCTTAGTTTTTATTTAATAACTTTGTATCTAACAAAAAAAATGTGAATGGTCTTTTCAATTTAAACCAACAAAATTTAATAAAATTTACAATATATATGATCTTAGAATAAAAACAGTTTGAAGTAAATTGTCAAATGTTTTATAAAATTGAAATATATTTTAGTATAAAATAGTTTTAATGTATAATCACCCGTCCGTAGGGCGGGCCAACCCCTAGTTTTATGTAACCAAAGCCAATTACATAAAAGTTTGTATTTTCTTAATATTTGTGCAAAACCTTAAACACCTCTTAAAATGATAAAGAGGGAGTAGAACTTAGTTCTCTATAGGCTATAGATTGGTTGGCCATTTGATTGGTCTAGTGTCTAGATAATTTATAATGAATCTTGTTGTGTTTTAAGATCATAGAGTAACAGAACTAAAGAAAAATTAGATCGCTAATTGACACAGAAATTAAGCGTTAACTCAAGATTTTATTATGCAAGAAGAGGCCTGTTTACTGCCCACTCTCTATTTGATCTTGTTATACGAGCTAGACCCAATAATAATATGTATGTATGGGTAAGTAAATGATACATGTTGGGTTTTTCGGTTGACTTGAGCCCAAACACAAGCAAATCTTATGATATATAAATTAACGGCTCAATGAATCATTTTTTCCATTTGTACTGAATCTAAAGTTGGTCACAAAAGGTGAACTATTTGTCCAAAAGTAACATAAAAACAAAAATTACAGCGTGGATTTTATAAATATGGAAAACGAGAGGGAACACAAAAGCACAGGCTGGTATAAAGACATAAACATATGTTGACCATACTGTTTGTTAACTTGGTATCCAACGCAGGTGGGACTTTTTGTGTGTTTTATCAAAGTTTTTATCTGATTTATTATTGGCATGATCATATGACCTACCCAATCGAAATATACAAAACCATCTTGAGCATATATAAGGAGCAACATTTTAATTGACAGCCTATGAAACATGTAATTCCTTTTTTTTCCAATGACAAAAGAGAGCTCAAGTAAAATATGTGGATAAAACGTTTTGATCCCTGTTCTAGACTAACACATATAAAAGTTCGTCACAATACAATCTTCCACTAAACTACTTTCGTTGTTAACATTCTTTTTTAATAGTTTCTATCTGTTTCTTTTTCCCATATTTACTGCATAACATTATGTATTTTTAGAAACCATGTTTCTTTATATAGAAATATATTGAACTGTTGTAGTCACTAATCTTTTAAAGTTTATGAAAGAGACGATTTTGTAGAGATATTATTAGTAATATATCTTAATATGATATCAGAGTCTGATCCACGCAGTCCAACCCGATCCACATTGATCTGGTCCAAAGTTGGCCGATCGATCTTTGTCCAAACATTCCGAAATCGCTCATCCCTAAATGGTGTATTAGACTCAAAGTGTTCCACATCGATAGTTTAAAAAGATCTTTAGTAATATATAAGATAGATGAACCACTTCACTTATGACCAATATTGATTTTAGGTTGGAAGTTCGTTATATTTACAATGATAATCATTGGTTATGAGGTATGACTGGAATCGCATCCAGAGATACAACCCTCACTTAGACGAGAGAAGGAATGAAGATTCGACCAGCAAACAAGCTAAGACACTAAAACATTCAAGAAAATACAAATAAAAGTATACTACACAATACATATCAGGTTTTGAGAGAGTGATGAATGGGACCCATGTTTGTCAATTTCTGGAACATGAATGGTGGTTATTAAGAAAAACCAAAATTGGAAAAAAGAGAGATCACGATGGTTGTCACAAAATGTTGTTGATGTAGGGATTTGGAGCGGGTAGGGTCTCATAACCTACACTTTTCACATGCATTGTTAAACCCTATTTCTACTGCATCTCCATGTGCCTCCCCTAGTCTCTGCTTCCTCCTCTATGATTTTATAAAGAAATTTAATTACAATACAATATACTCCGTCTGTTCATAAAAGATCCATATTCTAGAGAAAACTTTTGTTTCAAAAAGATACATATTTTATATTTCCAATGTAATTTTTGTCAACTAATAATGAGAAATTGTGAAGTTCAAAAACATTAATTGCTTTTCTTAAAATCTTATTGGTTTAAAAATATAAGAAATATAAAATTACATAAAATTATGCATTTATAGCTAAGTTTTAATACTCCCTCCATTTTTGAATATAAGTCGTTTTAGAATTGTGCACATAAATTAAGAAATCATTATTTTTTTATATTTTCTAAACAAAAACATCATTAATTATTTACCTAACCACAAATCAACCAATAATAAAATAGAATGTATATTGTCATTGGTCATATAACATTAAGTGTTAATAAATTTTACTTAAAAAACAGAAAACGTCATATAATTTGGAACATCAAAATTCCTCTAAAACGACTTATATAAAAAAAACGGAAGGAGTATGTTTTATTAAAAAGTGTGAAAATTCTAAAACATGGATCTTTTAGGAACAGAGAGAGTATTTAATTACACTTTTCGAATTATATCTTTATTTGGGTCCCTTTATTTTCCTCTGCTCCATTTCCTCGAATGTAATTTATTATATAGGGAATATAACAACTCTATTGTTTAATGTTAAGAAAATAAAAATTTGGTGTTCTTTCTTGATTCTTTAAAATGTATGGAATCTAACTTATATCGTATTAATTATATGATTGCATCTATGAGTTGATATGATATCTTTTGGTAGTTCCAGAAAACGCAATCAAGAATAAGATGATAAATACCGAAATATATGGCTTCATCATCATGAGAAGGATAATTTCACATGCTAATTTCAATGAGTCGTTTTGCATTTTAGCATTATTAGGAGCTGTTATTCAAGGACCCATAATGGCTGCACCAATCAAATCAATTTGAGCTTTATAAAATCTTGAAAGAGAATCTGAGAAAATGGCAACCTCTTATTAATTATTTTAAAACTCAAAATGCATTTTAAAATTTATAAATTTTGAAATAATAACGATTTTCTGACGTCAGGTTTTATTATTTTTAAGAAACAATTAGACCCTGATCCGCGCGCAAGCGCGGATATGAATTTTCAGTTTTTAATTATTTATTTTAGTAAATGATGTATTCGTAATATTCGTTCATATTATATTCATTAAGTAAATATTTTTTTTTTGCATCTTAAACTATCTATTTTTTTACGAATGTGTGATATCATATAAAAAATATATAAAAATGAGTATAGAGTTAATTAGATAATTTTAAAAACATAAATTTTTCTTTCGTGTGCGATATCATATAAATAATGATCCGTCCAGTTAACAAAAATCATGATTATTTTATGTGTAATTTTTTTTTATTTTGACTATTTCCTCAAAACTATATTAAATTTTACATATTTTAATTAGAATAGTTTTAATATCTTTACCTTTTTATTTGAAATGCAACTCAATATTTTTTTAACAATTATAACAAAATATTTAAAAAAAAAGTTTTAGAATCTATTTGAAAAATATGAAAATTACATTTTAAATAAAAATTATCATAAAATATGATAAATTTTGATGTAAACGAAAACTCAAATTATGTCAAAAATAATGATATTCAATGATAATAACAATTTTAATTGATTATTTTTTTAAAAATACATTTACAAAAATATTGTTTGAAAGAAAATTCATTTATCTTTCAAATATAAAATGAAAATATAATAATTGAATAATAAAAAATATAAATAAAAACCGTAAATTTAGCAAATGACAACTAAGTTATATTATGCTAAAATTTTCTTTCTAACAATTTATCAAA
>NC_027750.1:34983574-35008514 GCF_000695525.1 Brassica oleracea var. oleracea
CGAAAAAGAAAAACAATAAAATAGAAAGTTTAAATTCATTTAAACATATTTCATTAATGTAACTGAAAAGACAAGTAATAAATTAGGCAGTTTTATTCATTTTAGGATATTTCATAAATGCAACTGAAAAAGACAAGAAAAAAAAGGAAGTTTAATTAACGAAGTAAGAACATTTTCAAATGGGTACTTCTCTTTTAATAATATAGATTGATATTATAATATACCATAACTACCAAAGAATATTCCAGTTAAGTTAGTTGATAGTTGTTGACAAAAAAAATTAGTTGATAGTTGGAGTCAAAGTTAAATTGAACAACGTCGCCTAAAAAACTGGGGGCATATACATAAGTTAGTTACTTAGTTGATAGTTTTATAAACCAACAGCTACCAACATTGGCTTTGATCTCGTTCACCTGACTTTGTTAGTTAATATTTAAAAGTATATAACTCACTGGTTTGATTTACCATCTTCTCTATAAATAATACATGTATATGCATACGTATACAGGATCAGTTTGATGAGCCATTCCATATTCTTAAAGCGATTCGATGTCGGTATGGCACTACGTTTGATCCCACTTGTCTCTCTTCCCTTTTCTTGTATGTCAGTTTCCTTGTTTTCCAATTTTACGTTTACCACCCCTATTTTACTTTATTAAAATACCATATAAGTCAAAGTGTTGACATTTACGTACATGTTCTTATAAAAAAAATTCTTAACTTCTTATAAGAAAATTTCTTAAAATGTCAATTTTATAGACAATGATTTCTGGTAATTTTACCATATCTATATTTAGTAATTTATGAATTAGAGGCAATGGTGCATTAGACCATCTCCATATCCAATGCAAAATTTATTTCAAAATGGAGTGGATTAATCAGTTGTGAACAAACAAAAAATACAGTAATGTTTTTTTTTGTTCACAACTGTATAACTCACTCCATTTTGTAGTAAATTTTGCATTGGAGTTGCAGATGCTCTTAGTATTGAAAAAAAACTGGGACATACCCGCAAAATTCTATCTATCCTCATAAAGGTTCTTTTTCTTGCTGACTTCATGAGTGGATTATTAAATAACAATCATAATAAATTCAAATTCTACAATCTTATATATTAAAACAGAAATCACAACCTTGATTCATGTGTGATTTTTTAAAAATGGACATATTCATAGAAAGTCATGTTACATTTAATTTCTAATTTTATCATTTAAATTTTGGGCCTACCAGAAATTTTAATTGGGCTATCAATAATTGAATTTAAACAATAGATGATCCATCGGATTTATAGATAATCTAAATTAAATAGATATAATTTAATGTTGTAATACTATACCTCCATATGTTAAATATTTAAATATTTGTCGATGTTAACTTTTAAAATTATAAATATTTTTTTGAAATAAAAAAATCATATTATCCAACAATGATTAATCTTTACTACCTTAAACCAATGAAAAGAAAATTTAAAATATATAGTTTATTTTAAAAATTAAACAAAAAATTAAAAGTTTAATTATTTACTCGATAATATAAATCTATGAAGCGAAAAATTTAATTTTTTAAAAACTTTCTAAAATTGTTAAATGTTACAATATCTTTGAATATGACAATAAAACATTATTTTACTAATCTTTATATATATAGTTACGATTTTAATAATGAAATAATAATCCGTAAATATATATATAGAAGAAGATATAAATACATGTGAAAGTTTGAAACAATCTATTCAATGAAAAAAATATACCGTAAACTTATTATGTTTTAAAAATTGATAGACCCATATCTATATTATAATATATACTAATTTAGAATTAAAAATAAAATATTTATATAAAAATAAATGAAAACAAAAATCTGCGCGGTTATGCGGATCGAGATCTAGTTAAACCATTAATGGCATATGAGTTTGCTTTTTTAATTGTCATGTTTAGTCCCTAGAGGATGGTCATTATAAGGACGGCCCGGCGGTGACTAGAAACGCGTAAAGGCTAATCATTTAACTTTCATTAGTTTAATACGTCATAATGATCTTAGTAAACGAACAGATAAATTAAGGCATTAATATCCAAATGTGCCATTCAATTTTGTATGTATAGTATTGGAAGTTTTTGAAAACATCCAGTACTTAGAGTTAGATTTATTGTTGTATGTCTGAATGCACGATTAATGATGGATGACTTATTTTTAAAGAACTATTGCAAATAATAGCAGACTAGATTAAGATCCGCGCCTTGCGCGGAATGAACATTGTATATATAAATATATTTTACATATTATATGTTCTTTTATATATTATAAAATGATATATATATATTGGATAATGAAAAAATCGGTAACTATTACGTATATAGTTAAATTGGTGTGAATACGTAAATAATTTTTATTAATCCAAACAGTCACTTTTTCTATTTTCTATTTTATATAACTAAATTTACATAATATATACATAGATAAATAGTATATTTTAATATTGATATATTTTTAAATGATGCGTTCTACTTATTTGAATCTTTTATAACAAAAAATTTAAATCGCTGATAACAAATTTTCATTGTGCAATGTTTTTGAAAGTTTTAGTAATTTATAATTTTTGTAAACATTCAAAGCAAATTTTAAATATTAAGTTATGAGTATTTGTTCAAAGATTTTATCAGAAAAAATTGTTCAAAAGAAACTTCAAAATTAAAATATTTATGTATTTTCTATGGTATATAGATTAATTAAAAGATATTAATATATATATATATATATATATATGAGACTTTCTACTTACATAATTTTGTAATAATTTATATCTTGTCATAAAAAAAAATTAAATCATGGATCATAAAAATTTCAATGTGAATTTTTTTTTAAAAGTTAAAAATATAACATATACGGAAAAATATAATTTTTTTATTATATGATTAATGTGATTGTTTTATTTATTTTAATAATTTAAAGTTAAACAAAAATTATAGATAATGCACTAATTTGTATCAAATCTTTATGATTCAAAATCATTAATTGTCATATATATTTTAGCCACATTAGGTACTTCTGTAAATTTTTATTTAAAGAAAGACTTGAGAATATTAATAATTAATTTATGGTTAGTTTAATAAAAAATTTATTATATATTTAGATGGACTAACCTATTTTTCTAAAGATTCTAAGAATCATTGTGGTGATGACACATGGTTAACTCAAATGTTGTAATACTTATATTTTAATATATAGAGGATTGATTTATTAGTCATATAAAAACAATAAAAAAGAAGTTGCCTCACATGTCTTAACCAACATTTACTAAAACTATGTTTATGTCTGGGCGGTCAAAAAAGTCTAACTAGTTTCTGATCCTATTGTCACACTTTATTATTCTTGGATAAAATGTCGTAAGATTGTTTATCTATATATACCTCTCAACATACCCATTGCTTCTCCAAACACATCTCATCACTTTTCAACAGCTTAAAGTCTTAAACACTAAATCAAGATCTCTTTTTCTCTCTTTTTTTCGACCATAATCTCTTTGACTTAAAATCAGAAAAAATGAAACAGCTTTCGACAAAAGTGACAAGCAATGGTCATGGACAAGACTCATCCTACCTCTTGGGATGGGAAGAGTACGAGAAGAATCCTTACGATGAGATCAAGAACCCTAATGGGATGATCCAGATGGGTCTTGCTGAGAATCAGCTATGCTTCGATTTAATCGAGTCGTGGTTAGCTAAGAACCCAGACGCAGCTAGCCTCAAGAGGAACGGTCAATCCATTTTTAAAGAGCTTGCTCTCTTTCAAGACTATCACGGCATGCCTGAATTCAAAAAAGTAAGTTTCATTTGTCTTCTTCAAATTCAGTAAAAGATACTAACCAATACTTGCATCAAAAGTAACATATCATTTTCTCTATTCTCATGAATATATTCTGTTTCTTTTAGGCAATGGCTGAGTTTATGGAAGAGATAAGAGGAAATAGAGTCACGTTTAACCCGAAAAAAATTGTTTTAGCCGCTGGTTCGACCTCTGCGAACGAGACTCTCATGTTTTGTCTTGCTGAGCCTGGCGATGCTTTCCTCTTGCCTACTCCTTACTATCCTGGGTAAGTTATAATTATAACCCTAGTCTCACTTTACTTGGTTTCCAAGTAAACTCATTAAAACTCTTTGCTTACGTTTTGGCTTTTTGATGATATATTACAGATTTGATAGAGATCTTAAATGGAGAACTGGAGCTGAGATTGTGCCAATCCACTGCTCAAGCTCTAATGGCTTCCAAATCACGGAATCAGCTCTACAACAAGCTTACCAACAAGCCCATAAGCTTGGTCTCAAAGTCAAAGGAGTTCTTGTCACCAACCCATCTAACCCACTTGGCACTGCGTTGACCAGACGTGAGCTCAACCTTCTCGTTGACTTCATCACTTCCAAGAACATTCATCTCATTAGCGACGAGATCTACTCAGGCACCATGTTCGGGTTCGAACAGTTCATAAGCGTGATGGATGTCTTGAAAGACAAGAAACTCGAAAACACCGACGTTACTAAAAGAGTCCACGTCGTTTATAGCCTTTCCAAGGATCTTGGACTTCCTGGTTTCCGCGTGGGAGCGATCTACTCCAACGACGACATGATCGTTTCCGCAGCTACAAAAATGTCGAGTTTCGGTCTTGTCTCTTCTCAGACTCAGTACCTTCTCTCTGCATTGCTCTCAGACAAGAAGTTCACAAGCCAATACCTCGAGGAGAATCAGAAACGGCTCAAGTCCAGACAGAAGCGTCTAGTGTCTGGTCTCGAGTCCGCGGGGATTACTTGCCTGAGAAGCAACGCAGGTTTGTTCTGTTGGGTCGACATGCGACACCTCTTGGACACGAACACATTCGAAGCAGAGCTCGACCTCTGGAAAAAGATTGTCTACAACGTGAAACTAAACATCTCGCCCGGTTCGTCTTGCCATTGCACCGAACCGGGTTGGTTTAGGGTTTGTTTCGCTAATATGAGCGAGGATACACTCGATTTGGCCTTGAAGAGACTCAAAACATTCGTAGAGTCCACAGACTGTGGACGGATGATATCAAGAAGCAGCCATGAAAGGCTCAAGAGTTTGAGGAAGAAGACAGTCTCTAACTGGGTTTTCCGGGTTTCATGGTCCGACCGTGTACCTGATGAGCGATGATTTTATTCATCTCCCTAAGTTTGAGACGACAAACACACAAAAAAAAAAAAAAACTTCCAAGGTTTCTTCTTCTTCTTTATTTCCTTCATTTTTTTTTTATATTTTGGAAAAGTATTTTTCATTTTCCAAGATATATATAATATCATTATGTATGTGTAATATTCATAAATGTCTGGGTGAGTTTTTATGCAATTTTTCGTTCGGGTGTAAAATCGTTAGTATAAGTGTTGGTTGTTTAAAAAGTGCACTCAGTCCGAATGTGGATTTGCAGTGGCAATATATATAAAATATGTATCCCGTTAATGAAAAGTTTGCATGTATTGTGTAATTCACTCTTTTAATATATGATATTTATTTGATTTCGTAAAGTATGTGCTTCTACCCTTTGTCAAAAAATGTGCTTCTTTAATTTTGATTAAATTCTGAATCAATTTCTGAATCCCGTTAATAAAAAGTTTGCATGTATTGTGTAATTCACTCTTTTAATATATAATATTTATTTGATTTCGTAAAGTATGTGCTTCTACCCTTTGTCAAAAAATGTGCTTTAATTTTGATTAATTTCTGAATCAGTTGTGATATATTTGTTTTTTGACTATGAGTCTGTAATGACCGTTAACGTTAGTAAAGGACGTTAGTGAAGGCAAATATCAAGGAGGCCTAACTTATTATGTTAAAGTCTTGGACTAACCTTTGACTTTGGTACGTTACATTGCATAAGATTTTGTCCGAAAAAATCCGAGTATTCGTGACCTGTTCCATTTACTCGAACATTCATTTTTCTAAATATTTATGGATCATTCGATTCGATTTAATTTGTTAATTATATTAGATAAAAAATACTTTATGTCAAAATATTGAATAAACATATTTTATTCTTTACAACATACCATCAAAAACATTTTCAAAAAGCAAAAATAAATCAATGTCACAGATCATAATATGATTAATTTAATAAATTAACATTTTAACATAAATTATCAAACAAATCAAATAATTCAGTGTAAACGAGTCTAATATAAAACATATGAAAGCATTTGACTCAAAGAAAAAATCATATTGGTATGGAACTCAATACTGAAAACAACTTCAAAACTGACCAAATTTACACTATAAAATGTATAAATATACATAAGATATATTATATATCTATAAACTTATGGACTGAATATATGATATTCAGCTTTTTCAAAAATAGTATTTATGTTTTGCTTTATTGTTTATGAATTTACATTTTGATATTTGCTTTGCTCCAAAGCTTTACAAACATCCAAATATTTTGAATCGAATCAATACGAAAAACATATGGAATCAAATTTAACAGAAATAAGCCAGTCTTACAACGTCACTTTTTGTTTTCTTGAACACAAGTTTATAGTCACCAAAACTAAGAGCATCTCCAACAAGTATTACGAGGAGTTCTCAGTATTAAAAAAATAAAAATAAAAAATTAGGAAAGAAAGAGCAAAAATTCTTAATTTAGAGCTTTTCAGAAATTGTCTACATACTTAAGGGACATATATCATTTTACCAGATAAAATAAATGATTTATCTAGTTTTAAGAAAATGAAACAAAAATGAATGATTATAATACTAATATTTTTTTAAAGAAAAATTGATGGACTCTAACCAAAGGAAGTGTTCTAAACTTTTCTATTAAACCAAACTAGATTCACTAGGTGATGTATTATGTATTAACTTTTCTTTTCAGGTCACAAGTTTGAATACCAATGACCAAAAATAAAATTAACCTAATCTAATCTCTGTGAAAATATTACAAACCTTTTTAAAAACATAAAATACTATAAAACTAAGTTGTCGAACTTATTTGTTGCCAAAAAGACTATTTTGTTTACCGTTGGCCAGAAGAAAAGAAGTAATCTACCTTACCTCATTTAGGCATTACTCTATGAGATATTTTCAAGATAATTGCTTGGATTCCAAAAGGTGATAGTTCATATTTGGTTTTCTTACTTCTTCCTAACCTTTTGTATTAACTTATTTTGGATCCCTCTTATATGGACATCACTTAAAGCAGTAGTTCATGGAGCCTTAAAGATTTTCTTAGTGAATCTGGATCAGATTACAAATGTATCCGTCATAAAATGCCAATGATATTGACATGATATTGTAAGATTTATACCATACAAATATAAATGAATTTGATGAAATTTTTTGTCAAATTTGATGAGGAAGAATTTTTTAAAAATAATTTAATAGAAATAATCAAGTCTGATGAAATGAAATTTTTTTTTAAAATAAAAAATCTTCTCAATAGTGAAAAATTCAAAGATTATCATTTTTTTTCTTCAAATAGATCACCAAGGGAAGCCTAAACAATTTGCAAGATGCAGTATTTTTATTTTTCTACAACTTATAGAAACATAGTCTAAATTTTTTCAGAATATAAAGAAAATTTAAAATTGTGCCAGTTGATGTACATAGATTAACGAAATCCGTAATTTAACTTTTTATTTTGCTAAGTCCTTAAGATTAAGTAAAAAGAAGAAACAAATTTGATATAGCAAAATACTAAGATGAACAATCGATCTGTAATCCATTTAAAACATATATTGGATCATTTTACAACTGTTTAAACCTATACAATGATCGACTCTTAAAGCGATGCTAACAAATACCATGGTCCAATGATTACAATGATTAGATATTTAAAAATATAAATGCAATTCCAATCATAATTACTAAATGTCTAAATCAATTATTTGGGAAATGTTAGAAATTAAAAGTCTCCAATCATTTAAAGAGAAAATGCACTATAACCATTTTATTTATTTTGTGTAATTTATATTGGATAATAAAGTAGGACAAAGTGTCATGTCATAGCCTAATCATTATACAGTATAAGATACCGGTCAAAGATTATGATGCTAAGCCTACTATAGATAGAATATATATAATATTTACAACTAAATTATATATAAATCGCAAATGCCATGAGCTTTGCTGGTACTACTACGAAGACTACGAACTAATATAAATACAACTTTACTAACCGAAATTTTATTTAACTTGACCATGATACTCGGCTATACCGGCCGTAACGGCAAATGATCCTTACATGTGAAGAGCATTAACTTGGTGGTTGAGTCCCCCAAAAAATCTGTCTGTCTGAATTAATAAATAATTCGATTAAAAATGTAATCGATATATGTATGTACTTTCAGAAATACTATAGATTGAGAATTTGGTTGGATTTTTTTTTTTGCTAAATATGTAAATATAATTAAAAATGAAAGATTAGTCTACAAGAGTAGTTAATCTATACAAATAGAACCCTGGCAAAAAAAAAGGTAAAAAAACAGGATTGATAAACTTAGACAAGAAGAAGCTCAGAAGAGGTCCAAGATGGGTCATATGAGTGAACTCAAAGGATCAGACAAGCCATCTACACATGAGGTCCTTGAATTTGGTTGGATTTGAGAATCTGTGATGAGTAATACTGATTAAGTCATCTACTTTTTTTTTTATAAATCCTATCGGTTGATTCGGTCGATTTCAGGAGGAACACACTTAGTGTTACAAAGTGAACTGACTACCATACTGTTTGATCCGAGTTTGGAATACCTTCCGACTAATGCCAGAGGATGAACCGATCATCTGTTACAATCCACCATGCAAACCACTTGGACCGAAACTCAATCTCAGACTGGCCAAATGATGATAATTTAATTCACAAGAGAAATCGAACTCATGACTGATGTGGATACACACCAAACCTCAAAAAATTGCCACTATGCTACCATCCCTTGGTTAATTAAGTCATATACTTAAAAGTCTTCATCGCATATGACCGACCATAACTATACAAACTGAGATTTATGTAGTCCTTGTACCAGAAACTTTCATCGTTTATCATGGTCTTTACTCGCAAATATTATTAAGCAACATGGAATGATAATATCATATTATAAGAATTAAATCGGTACGTCAACTTAATTAGTTGCAAACTAATCATATAGAATTTGTTTAATGGTATATCATTATGATGTTAATATTTATGAACTGTTTTAAATTGATACGTAAATGTTGATTCCAAGATTAGTGTAAACCTAATGTAACGTCGCTAAGTAAGTAAATAAACTTAATTTAATGTCATGAAACTTAATAATCTGAAAATCAGTTCCACCAGTAAGAGCATGATTAACCCATGTTTCTTAGAATGGTGTTTTTAGCGGATGTCAAGAAACTGTTTCTTAACTTTTAACTAAGAACCGGTTATTAAATAAGAATTTTAAGAATCAGTTATTATCTTTTTTAGTTAAAAGTTAAGAAACAGTATTTTAACTTCCGATAAGAACTCTACTCTAAGAGAATGATTAATCCGGGGTTCTTAGAGTGAGATTTTTACCGGTTTAATCATGGTCTAAAGACTCATAGTCAAGAACTTTGAGCGCAGGCAATTAACTAAAATGAGCAAAAAAAATTTTTTGAAAAATGAATGTAAATAGAGCAAACTTAACAAATTATTGAGTGGAGTTTTCTTCAAACGGTTTTAAGGGGATTCAACTTTCATTACGTGTGATAGATTGGATAAGATAATGCGTAAGGACGGTCTCATACTCGTTACCTGTCGAGTTTCTTAACTCACCAAGGGCTTTGAATCATATTCAGTTTAGTTAGGACCCAAATTCTTTTAATATATAAATGAATTTCTGTATCAACGTATTGATTATGTAACATCCAGAGTTTGAACCAAGCTTTGAGTCACGTGGGCTTCATGAGTAAGGCCATATAACTGCACATGCCATGACACAAAAACATATAACATCTACATATATACACATATAGTGATCAAAATGCCACTGCAAGAAAACAAGCGATTTCTGACGGCTATATTCGTCGGTATTTTCGTTTGTTTAGGAGAATTCCGACGAAATTCCGACGAAACTAATCGTCGGAATGAATTCGTCAGAAAAAAAAAAGTTCGTCGGAGATTCGTCGCAAACTACGACGAAATTCCGAGCGACACCGACGCCTGATATTCCGACGCAAATCCAACAACACATTTCGTCGGGAAAATGTTCATCGAAAATTTATCGGAAATATGTCCGACCATATTTGTCATCAGAAAAGTATTTCTTTTCCGACGACACACATCTCTCGGAAATTTCCGACGAAACATTATCGTCGGAAATTTCCGACGAAACATTATCGTCGGAAATTTCCGACGAAACATAGTCGTTGGAAATGTCCGAGGAACGTAGGCCGTCGGAATTTCCGTTCCTCGGACATTTCCGACGAAGACGTCGATCGGAAATATCCGACAAATTTCCGACGATATATTTTCCGTCGGTCTTTTATATTTATTATTTTTTAATAAATTGTATTTTATAAAATTTTATTTTGCTTTAAAATAAAAATCTAAAAAATCGAATTTATAAAATTTTATAGAAAAAAGTTTTGCATAATTTAAAACAACGTTTAAAAGTTTTTACATAATTTAAAACAACATTTAAAAGTTTTAAAAATAGAAAAAGAAACTAAGAAAATTCAGCAGGAAACAAACGCGTCATCTTCTCCAATATCTCTTCATTTGTCTTCTTCTGACCCGCTAATTCAGCAAGAATTGTGGCGTTCTGCGTCTCCAGCGCCGCAATCCGATCATCCTTGTTTCTACAGCTGTATAATCATAGGATCAGGAGGAGCAAACGAAGCTTGTGAAGAGGAAGGACAAGAAGAAGCACGCCGAGCCAAACCAACCAAACGACCTTTCTTCTTTGGAAACGCATTAAAAAAAATATATATATATATATATATATAAATATTAATAATCAAGTTAATATAGTAATGCAATTATAAAAAAAAATTATCTCTTCCACCATTTCGTTAATTCGAGCTCGGGTCATGTTCGTCGATACGACAGAGGAATCGTCATCTGAGATAGGCTGAGAAGCAAGTAATGCTTCTTTCTGGGTTTGCACAAAGTCTATGACATCTTTGATGACGAGATTCTGAATTTCCCCCATCTTCTTCTTAGTGTACGCCTCTTTCATAACTTCGAGATGATCAACAGGATTACCCGCATTTGCTTCAACCTAAATACAATATTAATCAACACATATATAAAAAAATAATTGAAAAATATATATATAGAACTTACAAATTCATCTTCCTTAGAAGACATACTGCAAGCACCGAGGTTGTGGACATAAATGCCTTCCCCGCCACGATCGCTCTTGCGGTTGGCTGAGTTTTTGTTGGATTTGTCTATAGTGTCCTGGTCCACCCAATGATTCTGCAAATCTAACCAAACCGTTGGGTTGATGAATTTTGGTGTCTTTCCGGCGAGCCATAGCTGCTTCTACTCATATATCTGCTTCGTAAAAGTTTATGTCACCTTTTCGTGGAAAGCTAAACGAACAGTTTCCGTGAGGCCTGACTCCCAATTGAAATGTTTCTGTCAAGGAAAAAAATTAGATAATATTTATTAAAAATTAAAACTCAAAAAAAAATTAAAATTTATAAATTACCGCAAAGTTACGGAACCACAACTCGCCCTCCTTGATAGGCATCACATTGTAGGTCGAATATCCCTTGAGGAGCATGGAATACATCATCTGGTTGATGCACCTGCTAATGTCATTTTTCGACTTGTTGAACCTTAAAAAAACAAAGATTTTGTTAGATATAATTTTTTTAAAAAAAATTAAAAATTAAACTAAAAATTTAAGAAAAAAAAACTTTACCAAGCTGTGTATCCTTGTGGATACGGATGGAGCACTCGAAGATGGTCTCGACCAGGTTGGAGAAAAAGGAGCCCAACCGGCATGGTATCAGGCTCATATGGAGCAGTGGGATCAGCCGGTGGAACAAATGGAGGAGGGACTGGAGGAGGAATAAACGGGATTGAGTTTTTCTCATGCGACGAGCCTGAAGTCTGGGTATGACTCCTCGAACTAGCCCCACCTGAACTAGCCCGACCACCTGAACTTGCCCGACCCCAACCTCGGGGTGCAGAACGACGTGGTCTACTACCACCATCCTCTGACCTACCAAAAAATAACGATTAAAAAAATATTTATTTATTTTAGTTTATAGTTGTTTGTATACAATAAATTTTTAATAAATTATATATATATATAATCAATGCTTTTAGTATTATATATTAAATTATTAAAACGTTTTATAAAATATAACAATATATAAATTTCCAAAATACCAAATAAACCACAAATTCTATAATTTTTAAATTTTAATAGTTTATATAAGTATAATAAACAGTGTATATATATATATAAATGTTTTTAAAAATATAATTAACATATATACTAAATTATTAAAACGTTTTATAAAAATTAGTAACAAATAAATTTCCAAAAATACCATAAAACCACCAATTCTATAAAGTTTTAAATTTTAATAATTAATATAAGTATAATAAACAGTATAAATATATATATATATATATATAAACGTTTTAAAAATATAATTAACATATATATTTTACAAAATATACATAAAATTCCTAATATCTACAAATCTAACATTCAAAACCTAGAATCTACATATAAACCACAAAATCAAACATGCAAATTCCTATATCCATTCAATCCTAGCCATTCTATATAAAAACATTCAATTCTATATAAAAACCTCTAAATCTAACATGAAAAACTATTAAAATTGAGTTGAAAAGGGTTAGATGACTTACATGATTGTGGAAAGGGATTTGAGAGAGAGATTCGCCGGAGGAAGCGAGATTCACCGGAGGGAGAGAGATTCACCGGAGGGAGAGAGACTCGCCGGAGGGAGAGGGCTTCTCCGGAGGGAGAGGGGTTCGCCGGAGGAGAGAGAGAGAGAGAGAGAGAGACGCGCAAGGAAGAAGAAGAAGTGTCGGGTTATGTTATTAAAAGATATCCAACCAAATTCCGACGAAAGAGGCCCGTCAGTTATAATTCGTCGGAAATGCGTCGGAGTATTAAGTTTTACGCGGTTAACGAAATGATTTCCGCGAAAAAAGTTCGCGGGTTGTGAAATAATCCGACCGAATTCCGACGAAATATTCTTCGTCGGACAGGTTTCGTCGGTAATTCGTCGGAATATTGCGGAAACGTGTCGCCGAAGAATAATAATTCGTCGTTATATGCGTCGGTAGTTTCCGACCGAAAACCGATAAAACTTTCTACGGTTTTCCGACGAAAGAAGGTATAGGGTTTCAAAACTTCAATATAATGCTCTAATACAAAACTCTTATAAAAACTCTTATAAAAAAAGATTGTTTTAAAAAGAATAACTTAAAAAAATTGGTTTAACTTCTTCTTATACAAATTAAATATATATGATTAGATTTTGAAATATGTTTGTTGTTTAAATATATAAGTGTTATGAAAGATGTTTTGAATAAGTTGATATATATACGTACATATAGAGTTCTTATAATTGAATAAATTTAAACCACTCTGAACATTATATTACACATCTAATATGTGTTATTTGGTATTTTAGTATCCACTTTTACATTATATAAGAAAAACGAAATTATAAAACTACAATTCGTCGGAAAATGGTCAGAAATTTCCGACGGAATACCGACGAAATTCCGACGGAATACCGACGAAAGTATTTATACCGGGTTTCAGACCTCAATATAATGCTCCAACAAAATACTTTTATAATAAACAGATGGTTTTAATGAAAGATGTATAAGAGTTAATGAAAGATGTTATGAATAACTCCAATAACTTATAATTAAAAATAACAACTCCAATAACTCACATAACTCCTCCAATAACTCATATAAGTCTACTAATGTATAAAAAACAACTCCAATAACATACATAACTTCAATAACTTATAAAAAACAACTCTAAAAAATACAAATCTACTCAGAATCTATAGAATCTTCAGAATCTTCGTCAAATTCTCCAACCTCAGGCTTTGATTCCGAGTGCACAACAACATCATCTCCAAACTCTGATAAATCGACAACGAGTTCAAAATTTTATGAATTTTCATCTGGACTCACGTTGCTGGTAGAGCTTGGTTGTAATGGTTCGTTATCACAACTTCCATGTACTCTTCCTCTTGGTTTGATTAACGTTACAGTGACCCAGGGATCGTCTATGTACTTTACCCGTGGGTAAATGATGTAGCAAACCTGTAAATATATTGTAAGTAATTAGTAATACTTGAAAACGATAACTATATTGTTAAACCATTATGAATAAATTGACATACCTGATCAGCTTGTGAAGCAAGAATGAAAGGATCATAATATTAAAGTTTCCTTCGCGAATGAATCGATGTAACACCAAATGCATCAGTTTTCACTCCTCGACCTGGAGTGTTGTCGTACCAATCACAACAGAATACAATACACCACAATCCAACCATACCAGGATACTGAATTTCCAAAATTTCCTTAATGTTGACATAGTACACATCGTCACCGGATGAAGACGAAACACCAGCATCATAAGTTGTCCTAGAATGACCTTTCCTTGTGAATGTGTATCCTTGAGTGAAATATTTTGGAAATGATTTGACCACATAGTTTGGTCCCCGCACAAACTCGCATATCCAATCATCGAACACTTCAACTCTAGCCAAACCTTCAATCACCTATGATGAAAAAATGTTAGTGATAAAGTTATTTCACAAAACATATAACTCTTTTTTCACATGTACACACTCACATAATTAAGAAGCCATCCAGCAAATCCGTTATGTCTGAGTTGTTCAAGCTCCTCTTTTGTGGCATGTTTGTAAGTCAAACGCAACTCTGTCATATAAACACTATACAAAAATTATGTTATTAGTATGAAATAAAAGTTACTGAATATTCTTACAATGAAATAGGAAAAAAATATTTATCTCTCATACTGTAGAACATCTTCAATAGTTGGTGAGCAAATATGTTTGCAAATGAGTGTGCTCTGTCTCAGTAAGTCTTCGCTTTGTGGATTTTCCACTAAGTCGTCCAATTTCCTTAAAGATGTTTGGAATGTAAACATAATACGTTGCCCTTTGCCCTCCATCATCATGCCGAGTAGGTCTTCGGTTTTTTGTGTGCACTTCTGATGGAAAGTAGTTTTAGGCAAAGATTGAAGTTTCTTCATTGATCACCTGTGCGATTATAGATCCTTCCACCTTGCTTAAGTTTTTGATCTTCTTCTTCAGATGATGCATGAAACGCTCAAAAAGATACATCCACCAGTACTGCACAGGACCACCAAGTTCTAATTCTCTAACGAGATGAATAGTAAGATGTTCCACAACATCAAAAAATGATGGAGGAAATATCTTCTCGAGGTTGCACAGGATGATGGGTATCATAGCCTTCAAATTACTAATACCCTCTTCACTGACTTCTCTACTGCATAAATCGCGGAATAATGCACTTATCCCTACACAGATAAAAAAAAAATTTCATAAGTACAATTATATATATATTTAAACATAAATAAATATGACAACCAATGGAAAATGTAAAAAATATACCTGCAATTGCTTCATGAACATTACGTGGCAATAGTTCTGAAAAAGCGAACGGAAGGAGACGCTGCATCATTACGTGACAATCGTGACTCTTCAAGCCAGTAAACTTTTCTTCGCTTTTATCCACACAGTTACGCAAATTTGAAGCATAACCGTCTGGAAATGCCACTCTATCTGTAATCCAATCAAAGAACTCCTCCTTTGCAGCTGCATCCAGTCGGTATATGGGAAAATGAGTCATACCGTTCTCATCAACGTGAAGTTCAGAACGAGCACAAATATCGACTAAATCCAGTCTTGACTTCAAATTATCCTTCGTTTTACCTTGGATGTTTAGGATTGTGTTCATCAGATTGTCAAAAAAGTTCTTCTCAATATGCATGACATCTAAATTATGTCGTAAAAGATGATTCTCCCAGTATGGCAGATCCCAAAAATACTCTTTTTGTGCCAATTGTGTAGTAGTCCAACAACGTCGACTCGAATATTTTCATGTCCAACCTACATCTGGCGTCCTTTGTGCACCAAAATCCCTTAGATGTTTTCTCAAATTTTCCCCACTAACTTCTTCAGGTGGACTGTCAAACACCTTCTTGTTCTTCGTAAACAAAGTCCTACTTCTACGATATGGATGATAGGGTGGTAGAAAACGCCTGTGACAGTCAAACCAACACGTTTTCCTTCCGTGCTTAAGTTGGAAAGCATCCGTGTTATCTTGACAATATGGGCATGAAAGCCTCTCATGTGTTGTCCATCCAGATAACATACCATAAGCGAGAAAATCACTTATTGTCCACATAAGTACCGCCCGCATCTGAAAGTTTTCTTTGCACGAAACATCGTATGTCTCAGCACCATGAACCCATAATTGTTGCAACTCATATATCAGTGGCTGAAGAAACACATCTAATGATCTCTTAGGATGCTCTGGCCCAGGGACAAGAATGGAGAGAAATAAAAACTCTCGTCGCTTGCACAAATTTGGCGGTAAGTTGTACGGTGTCAGAATCACTGGCCATAGAGAATATTGTCTTCCATGCTTCTCAAATGGGCTGAATCCATCAGTACATAATCCAAGATAAATATTTCTTCTCTCTTGGGCAAATTCTGGATATGTTGATTGAAAATGTTTCCAAGCTTTTGCATCTGAAGGATGTCTAATCTGACCATCTGTGGAGTGCTCTGCATGCCATCTCATTGGTTGGGCTGTGCGTTCAGACTAATACAACCTCTTCAATCTTTCCATCAAAGGCAAATACCACATCTTTTTGAATGGCACCGGAACTCTTCCCCTTGTATCCTGATAACAAAGTTTCCCATAAAATTTGCATTTATTTCTGTTCTCATCCTCTCTCCAGTAGATCATGTAGTTGTCGATACAAACGTCTATCACCTGATACGGTAAACAAAGACCCGCTACAAGTTTCAGAACCTCGTAGTATGAATCCGGTGCAAGATTATCCTCTGGTAGAACACCTTTAACAAAATCAGCAATCACATCCACACATTCTTTAACCAAATTATAATCTGTCTTAATACCCATCAATCTAGTTGCAGATGATAAGGGTGAATGACCATCTCTACAACCTTTATACAAAGGCTGTTTTCCTGCATCCAACATGTCAAAAAATCTCCTCGATTCTTCATTGGGTTCTTCCCCTCTATAATGATCATTTACCATATGCTCAGTACCTACACCATAATCTACATCCGGTTCTTCTAACCTATCAACAGGCTGAGGTTCGCTAGTACTACCATATTCATAACCATTTTCCCCATGAAGATACCAAACCTTATAATTCCGTGTAAACCCTCTCATATATAAATGAGTCCAAACATCTCATTCCTTTATAATCCGATTATTATTGCACGAAGAGCAGAGACATCTTAACATACCATTATTTGCTTCTGGTTGTTGTTGAACAAGCCTCATGAATTCTCCAACGCCTTCTGTGTATTCTTCCGTAAGCAAGTTGGTATTTGGATCCAAATGAGTTTTATCCATCCACGAACGATAATAATTTCCAGAAATCATGATTTTTTTTTTTTGGAATTGTAGTAAAGAGAATGAGGAGAGAATGAATTGTGAATGAGGGAAATGAGGGAGAGCACGTATTTGTAAAGGAAAATTGTCGACAGAACCGAAGGAAATCTGACGGAAAAGCATCAAACCGTCGGAAATTCGTCGGAAACTGTCAACGGTAATAATATTCGTCGAAATTTTGTCGGAAATAAAACGGTTAAAAATTTTCCGTCGGTATTTTCCGACGAAATTCCGACGACAATATAAAATACAAAACTTAAAAATCACTCGCGTAACGGTTATATACATTCGTCGGAATTTCGTAAGAATTGTCCGACAAAATTCTGACGAAAGTTAAAAAATAGAAAACATATAAAAACGCCGCGTAACGGATATATTCTTTCCTCGGAAAGTGGTGGAAATTTTGTCAAAAGTTACCGATAAATTAATGTTCGTCGGTATTTCATCGAAAATTACCGACGAAATACCGACGAATGCGAAAATAAACAGTTCATCTGTATTAGGTCAGAAATGCGTCATAAATTTCCGACGAATTTCGTTTGCCGTCGGAATTTCCGTCAGTTTCATGTTTTCTTGTAGTGTGCATATGCATTACAAATACGAATTGTAACGATTTGACTTTTCTCCATCTTGACTTCGAGCAATAGGACAAATGATTTGTATTAGAAACTACATAAACTATACGCGTGGACCCGTTTGATGTCCATCATATATGCATGAGGGGCCATCTATGCATGGCATTGCTACTTGCATGACACATGCATAAACATAGACACATAAAGAAACGGAATTAAAACTTCATATATTATAGAAGCTTTAGTGTGGCATGTGGGTCACGTTAACGTTTCTCGTACTTGATGCATAGTTTATGAATCGAGAAGTCATTTAGCTTATAAAAAGATTGAGAGACGAGCATATTTCCAATTTTGTTATATTTTATTATCATTTAGCTTTAACTAGTGTTGGTGCTTCGTAAATTCATCTACTTAATATGTGCACGATTAAGAAGATTCATCGCACATTTGTTACTTAACAAACAAGAACCAAATCACACAAAGATTTGTTTCTTTGGCTTAGATGCACCGGCATGAATTATAATATAAAACGATTGATTAATGCTCATGGAGTTTATCAATGTTCATCCTCTTCTTCCCATATTTTTGAACCTTGTTTACTCCTAAATAATCTATTTTTAATTTATTTTTATTATAATACAAAGATAATAAATTTAGTCGGCTCTTCCTCCTGCCTTTCAATCTAAGTATTAATGACATATGATGCTTAATTCTCAAATTCAAAACTACCACTTGAGTAGTGTTACAAAAAGAAAAAAACTACCACTTGAGTCTTTGCTTTAACTAGTCACCACTGTGGTCTTTTTGTCGTCACTGATGGGCTTTTATGGAGCTCACAAGACACATTTTGTTCATATCTAAGAATGTGCTTATATGTTTTCCATTTGCATGGCTTTAATGGGCCTTACTAGTGGGTTGAAGCGAAAGGAACCGTTGGACTCGAAGGCAATTTATTGGATGTTTTGATTTGAATTTTATTAATAAAAATAATAAGAAAGATATTGCGAAAATAATTAGTGAAAACAATATTTCATTATTTTATTTAAAAGTAGTGGAAATTTTCCCGTATCCATCTTTTTTCTCCATAAGCAGATAACAAGAAAAAGCCAAATCTCATGAAAACAATATAATAAATTAATTAATAAAAAGTTAAGAACACGTATAAAACAATCAGACGACGCGACATTACTCCCATTCCCACAATACAACATTTCATTATTTTATGTAACAAAAACAAAAACAAAAACACAGTTGAAAGATGATTGTCATTATAAAATAGAAACAGTCAGGGTGAATAATATTAACGTGTTAGTGAGTGTCAGCATCAGCTGCATTATATATTTATTTATAAAATTATTTAGTACGTTGGGTTCTTTTTGACAACGTTCCAATTTTAATGGTTAAACAAAGGAAATAAACTATAAAAATATACAATAAGGTCGTCGCGGGGCGAATTGTCGCGAGGCGAATCAAGGTTTCATATGGTGTTGTTTTACTTATCGTCTAGAGGTTTGACAGAATGTACCATTAATCAATTAATTTAATTATTAATCATAAGGACCGTATATTCATGTATCAATAGCCTCCTCATTCATATATCGTTTTGTTCCTTGAATTCTTCTCAACGATAATTATTCCTTTTTCCTTCTTTTCATATATTGCTTTATCTTTTTACCCAAGATGGCTATAACTATATTATGATGTATACTAGATCTCAATCAATTCGTCCACACGGGTGTTTGCTTTAATTTGTAAGAACATTATAAATTCATAACTAATTGGTAATTGTTGGATTTTAAAAAATATGGTCACATTATATATATTATTGTTTAACTATTATTGTATTTGTAATACGAATAAAGGAATACTAATACATTCATATATATTAACTTTTTTGTTTCATCGTTTATTTGATATTGTAACCCAAGTATAATAGCTATTTCTAGTATTGTATATCTAATTCTATTTCTGTGGTCAATAAAAAAAATTAGAAAGAAGGTTTACTCAATCTATTAGTTCCTTTGTATTGTATTTTTTATATATATTGAAAACAATTTTATAATAGCTATTGGAAAATACATTAGTAAAAATTAATTTTTGAATACATGTATATTTTTGAATCAACTTTTGTTTTGAATTTTTTTTAATGATTAATTCAGACAAAATATGTTTTTAGTTAATTAGATTGGACCAGTTGCACAAAAGAAGTAATTAGATTGAGTCATTTTCGTATATTTTAAATTTGGCCCAAACAGATAATTTATAAAAATATAATGGACTTCAATTTTTTTAAAACATAAGCTTTTTTTCTTAATATTCTGCTACCCATATTTTCAAACAACATTATATTTATTTTTAATTATATTATGTTTCCAAACATTTCTAAAGGTACTTCTACTTTAATAAAATAGAAGATATAATTATTGCAAAAATATGTTGTTATTTATTTTTTCATGTCACTATTAAATATCATATATGTGTCATCATATAATTAATCATGTTTTTGACCTAGCATCATATAAGTAATCATATAATTAATAGTATTTTATATGTACCATCATATAAATAATCATATATATTATATTTTTTAAACTTAATATAAAATATAAAAATCATAATTTACGTTGGTGCTTGAAATTGCTTTGTATTGTATTTTTCCTAAATATATTTAAAACATTTTTATAATGGTTATAAAAAAACATTTTAGTAAAATCAATTTTTGAATATATGTATATTTTTGAATCAATTTTTTATATAAATCAATTTTAATTTAATATTTTGATTTGAAATATGTATATAAAATTTAAATTTTGTTTATTTTAGACCAGTCATTTTTCGTATATTTTAAAGATGACACATATATATAGTTTTCATAATATAATGAATTTCCAATTTTTCTTGATAGCATAAATATATTACTTTTTTCTTTAATATATTGTTATTCATGTTTTCAAACAACACTGTTTTTTTTAACTGCTATCTATGTTGCCAAACAAAAGCTTAAAGTACTTCTATTTTAATAAAATAGACTCATCTTTATGTGCATAGTTTTTTTTTTTTTTATCAAACAACTTTCATTGAAACTTAAAAGAGTTCAACTCCATCAATGGAGAATACAATATGGCTACATGGAGCCAAACAAACCAAAGCATAGACCAATACACTGGACAAGCAAATGAGAAAGCTTAAACAACAAGTACTCAAATAAAAGCTTAAAGATAGAGGTGATATCACGAGTTCAACCACCGGTGTCCCCGAAAGAGGGCAGTCAATCAAGAAAACTTCTTCAAATTGACATTCCTGTTTGAAACAATAAAGGGGAGGGATGAAAACCTCCATGGTCAAAGAGGTCAGATAGTTGACACCATCTAAACGAGAGACGATAAACATCTTCACTTCTGTTTTAAACAGAACCATCTTCAAAACAATGCTCCCTATAACAGTTTCACTAATAACAAGTGATAGATGTGGGAGGACGAAACACTCCTTAAAGGAGAAAAGGGGGCAATTACTGCCCAAACAAACCAGATTTGCTGGAAGGATACATAACTTAAGAACTTTCACTCCAAGCTGCCACAAGAGGAGAGAATGCCTTATCATTGCAAAAGCCATTAGAGCAAAGGTGGAAGGAAGCCTGCATACTGCAGTAAAAGGACAACATCTGCATACCGCAGTAAATGGACAACTGCATACTGCAGTAAAGGACCACACATATACCACAAAGGTACTAACAAAGGCCACAATAGCATAACTAAATGCGACCGAAACAGTTGAGACTAACAGAGAAAAGCTCGGATTCAACAAACCCAGTTCATATAAAATCATCAAACCTAGCTTTGGATCTGAGAACTTATGGGGAAAGGTAACTGTGGCCCAGAAATCGTACAACCAAAGGAAACCCGTGACTAGAGTATCAGGTGGAGGATCAGGAGGAACCGGTGGATCTGGAGGATTTGATGGGAGAGCAAACTTCAAATTCGAATCTGGTGGATCTGAGGGAGGGCGTGGAAGGGAATCTGGACCTGCTACGAGCGGCGCCATGGACAGAGAAGAAGGACTGGAAGAGGAAGAAACTTCTCGTTGATACGCGTGAGGCGAAACCAACGGCGGCGAAAGGGTGGTGAAACCCTAATCGCCTTTGCTATCACCTTTTTTTAGAGAGCGTCTTTTTTTCTTTAACGATTTATGTGCATAGTTTGAATGGTGTTAAATCCAGTTTACGTGTATATATATATTAACTTGTTATATATGTATATACCAATATACCATAATTATTTTTTGATAGGTAGAGAGATGAGGATTGCTTTAATAAAATTATAAAGGTGATATGGCTAAGCTATACGTATAGCATACAAGCCATGACACGTCTTGCTATCCAGTGATGCAAGTGCTTACATACATAATCTTCATCACTATCTCTAGAATCTCCTAATTTTCACCCCAATATTATGATTAATTAATTAAATTAGTTATAGCATAATTTGGATTTAAGTTATGTATTGATTAGAGGCGGATAATTTACATAAGAGTTGTCGTTTTCCTGTTTGTAGAGAATGTTTGGAACATACAAAATGACTTGTCTTTCAGAGACCAGTTTTTCAATTATTCCTTGAGAACACACTTTTATTCTATTGTCCTTAAGTGTATGTATGTACAAAATTGAGATAAACAAAAACATTCCTTCCTCTTAACTATTATATATTTACGTATAGTAGTAATCAATCAAGCACAGCTGAATAAACCATGTATAATATGTCGTTTTCTAGATTAAAACTTAAAAGGTTTTAAATGTAGTGGACTGTTAGATATTGTTTGGTTGACGGGTCGTCATATGACTCATATCATTACCGTTTTCCTTGTGTGTTAGTGCAGGTACTTAGTTCAATTTCTATTTTTTTTGTTAACGGATACATAACTTCAATTTCACAATTTTGTTTGATATATATATATATATATATATATATATGTATATTAGTATATAATATGAATTAAATTACTTATTCTATTACAATTTAAATCAATTTCTAATTAAAATGTACACAGAACGATCGTAGATCACTAAAGCCCTTTCTCAAAAAAAAAAAAAACGATTGTAGATCACTGTTATAAAGCATCATATATATATATATATAATGCATGCATATACACGTGTGCGTAAGTAAAACGTGAAGCGTGAACCATCTCTTAGACTTAGTGCCGTTTATTGTCTTTTTGACTGGGTTATTTGCTATGCATATAGTCGTTGTTTTAAGTTGAGTTGATTACATTAAGAGAAGGGCGGGTATATTTTTGTTCTAATTTTTTTTGAAACATTTAATTTTTATATTTATGTTTTAATCATATTTGTGTTTTTTTGTAATCCTATTTGTGTTTAATATTAAATTAATTTAATTTAAATTTTGGTAGAAGTATTAAATATGTCAAGTTGCATAACTATACACTGTGCTATATGTATTTCAGAAATTATTTTTAAACTTTATTCCTGTAACATATTATATTTTCTTAATAGTTACCTAACATAATTAGTCAAAAATATTCGTATAAATGTTTTTTTTTGAATCGACCGGAAAATCAAGTCTTGTACTCAATTAGACATGAACTATATACCCGGATAATTTATAAAATTTTATATTCGAAAACCAATATTAAATCCAACCCGTCCCAACCCGCTCCAAAGAACGAACATTTTTTTGAAAAATGTAACAAAAAAATTATTTTAATTTATTATGTTAAATATATATATATATATACACATTGTAAGTATATTAATTGTATACGTTTAGGGTCAGTGTATTAATTTCATTTTTAACATTTTAATTTTTTTTAAAACTGTTTTATAAATTTAATTTAATTATTATGCCAAATTCTTGTGTAAGTATTAAGAAAGTTTATTCTTTACACCAATCCATATTATTTTATAATAAAAATGCGTATTTTTTAGTTTTGAAATCTTATTTTATTATTTTTAAAAACTTTTTATTTCTATAAATTGCAAGTTTCATTTTTTGTACTTTATTACATCTATACATTTATTGTTTGGATTTTTGATTATATAACAAAAATAATTTTAATTTTACCGGGTTTGCGAAGTGGATTTATATCATTTGCTTCCAATGTAAAATGTGTTGTTTAAATGAGCCAGTGAAAAGCTATTCATTATTTAATGAAATATGAAGTTGGGTTCGCTAAACAGCCAAAAATTTGTCCAACTTTAGGTCAATTTATACTCTTTCCGTTTTGATTTAATTATCGTTGCAAGGAAAAATTTTCTTTTCAAAATTATTGTTGTTTATAGTTTCAATGCAAAATTTATAAATAAGATTCTCCACTTTATTTTTCTATTGGTTAAAATATGATTAGGTGTATAGGTAATCATGTTTTTATTTTAGAAATTTACCAAATCATATGTTTCTTTAATCTGTATGTATAAACTTAAAACGACAAATAAAATGAAACGGAGAGAATATATCTTTTCAATTATGATGTTCGCATTAAAAGAAAATAGAAAAGTCAAAGCATTAAAAAGTCTTCTTCTTTCTCTCTCCATATAAACTTAATTCAGCCGCTCTTTCTTTATTCTTTTTAGTTTTCTCATCATTTTTTCTTCATAGTTCTTAAATTTATAAAAAAACCACAAACAATTAAGAACAAAAAAGATTTTACACAAACTAACACTATACATAATTTTTTCAACATTCTG
>NC_027750.1:35008653-35025208 GCF_000695525.1 Brassica oleracea var. oleracea
TTTTTTTTTAAATAGGTTGGGAAAAATTGTTGTTGAACTGAACATATATCAATGAGTCACACTGCTGTTTTAATAGAATAAATTATTTTAGAAATATACAAAATCATATGTTTCTTTAATCTGTATGTATAAACTTAAAACGACAAATAAAATGAAACGTAGAGAATATATCTTTTTCATAATGATGTTCGCATTAAAAGAAAATAAAAAAGTCAAAGCATTAAAAAGTTTTCTTCTTTCTCTCTCCATGTAAACTTAATTCAGCCCATCTTTCTTTATTCTTTTTAGTTTTTTCATCATTTTTTCTTTATAGTTCTTAAATTTACAAAGAAAACCACAAAAAATTAAGAACAAAAAAGATTTTATACAAACTAACACTATACATAATTTTTTCAACATTCTGCGTTTTTAACTGAGTAGAAAGAAGTCACGACGAACCACCCCCATCAAAGATCTCTACGCTGAGAATAAAATATAATTTTTACAAAATCTGCATTGGTTAATTAAACAAAACAATTTTAAAATGAAATAAATAAATTATAAGTTCTCATAGATGATAGTTATCAAAAAAGAAAGTTTTGAGGGTTCCTAGAATATAGGAAAAAATGAAGAGGTCACGTAAGAGGAAGAAATATGTAGATTTAGATGTAGTTATAAAAGAGTTGGTTTATTATTTTTTTTTAAATAGGTTGGGAAAAATTGTTGTTGGACTGAACCTATATCAATGGGTCACACTGCTGTTTTAATAGAATAGATTTTTTGACTTTCTATTACACCTAAAAACACTTTTTACATATAACACACTTTGTGGATCAGCGATAAATTGCCGACAATTTTGTCCTCAACGGAAACGACACTTGTGAATGGGTGATTTGTGGACGAGTGATGCGTGGTTGGGTGATTTGTGGACTGGTGATTTGTGGATGAGTGATGAGTAATGTGTAGAAATGTGATGTTAATGTGTTTATAGTATATAACGTGGACAAACTCTTTGTTTTGATTCCATAAAACTATACAACAATACGTGGACATAGACTCATGTTACTAAAATTATACCATAAACGTGGACACAAACTCTTTTATCTCCAACACAAGCACTTGGCTTCTTTGATAAATTATATGCAATTAAACTTCAATCAAGATGAAAAAGAGATGATATTGTGAGTATGAGCGGAGAGAAAAATTGAAGAAGCGTTTACCTTCTGAGAGTAATAGATCTTGCATGTCAAAGATTTACGATCTAAGGAATTTGCGCTTTGTTATGATGTGGATGGATGTAAATTTAATTAGAGTTTAATTTAGATCCCGCTTATGAATGGGATCGAAAGAATATTATCCATGTCCACAACTAGTTTATAGTTTTGTTCACATGTCCATCTCTACAACTAATTTATAATTATGTTATCCACGCTTTGGTGTTCGCGTCCACATTTAGTTTTTTTTACACATTAATATATATATATATAATAAATATATAAAAATAGATCTTAAAAGATAGAGAATTTTTTATATAATTTATTATGACAATTATTTTTGTTTAATATATATTAGAACTGAGATAAAAATAAATAAAAACATAAAGTAAAATAAGAAAAATAATAAAATGAAATAAGAAGAGAAGATAGATTCTCTTTATTTTAGGGTCGTAAGAGTTTTTTTGACAAAAAAAAATGTGTCTCAAATGATAAATGTCTTGTAGTGTAATTTGAATGTAAGAAAGTGTCTCTAGATGTAAAAAAAATTTTTAAGTTAATATAGAATATGAATGTTTCGTCAATGATGCATATGTAGATATTTTACGAATGATCATTTACGAGAAATACACAGCAGACTTGATCATATATCAGTAAACCAACATTTAATAAATAGAACCTTTTTTTTTAATCAAAAAAGTTCTATTGATTAAATGTTGGTTTACTGATATATGATCAAGTCTGCTGTGTATTTCTCGTAAATGATCATTCGTAAAATATCTACATATGCATCATTGACGAAACATTCATATTCTATATTAACTTAAAAATTTTTTTTACATCTAGAGACACTTTAAAAATCTATTTTCAAGTAAAATAGCAATTGTTTCTTTTTAACAAAAAAAAAATCTTAGTGTGTAATAACTGTCAGCATAATAAAACTTGTTTAATATATTAAATTATAATAATTATATTAAAATTCGAGGATCCGGTTACAAGCCGACTCACACGAAATTTCCCAAATTAAACTATTTTTTATCTTTTTTTTCGTGCAACAGAATACTTCGATTAAAAGAAAAGACTACTAAGACCCAACGTTTTAGGATACAATGGTGGAGAGTTGGACTTTTGCGAGCCCATCGGCCAAGCCATTTTCAGTTCGTGGGATGAAACCAGAAATCGGTGAATTAGAAGAGGAAGCTAAAGAGTCGGTATCCGATAGAATACCGAAGAGATCCATCGTCCATTTTCTCTGTGTGATTGCTCGGTGGAGCACTTGGAACTGTTCGAAGACAGATATTGGTGAAGCCTAAGGAGGCTGTATTAGGGAGGACTCCTCTAAAGCTATCTCCTTAACTATTTTTTTATCTAATTTCGCTCGATCCATGTCTCCATGTCTATATATGTCTATCTATCTGGAGTGAAAAAAATGGGTAGAAATCAAATTATTTTATTTGGAGGTTTGAATGGGCAAAGATATGTGCCAAATTTAACCGGGCCTCGTAGTCTGGTGGTAAAGGAACCTCGGCTGAGGTGCCCGCCACCCGAGTTCGAGTTCCGGCCACGAAGGGTATTTACATGGGCTGCCTCTCGCCCTCCAGACCACTTCGCGTAACCAGGGACTCTTAAGTGGACGCTTAAAAATCCTGTAATGGCTTGGCCTTCGGCCCGGTGGGCTAGTCGATCACGCAAAGTGGTCGGATACTGGATTATCAAAAAAAGATATGTGCCAAACTCACAGAAAGAGAAATTTGGATGACATCATTTGATTCTGTGATCTTCAAAACCAAACTGACTAGAGAGAGAGAAAGAGAAAGAGAGTTTCGAATCTATACGCACACTTCCGTTGAATTGGTAAGACAGTTCTTCTTCATTTTGTTAGGTATTTATTTATTCATTCATTTTTAACAGTATAAAAAGGAACCATTTCATATATACTGCATATAAATATATATATATATATATTAATAACTGTTAGCATTAATGGTTCTTTACGATCAAATGATTAAAATACTAATTATGTAAGAAAACTAACATATATAGTTGTGCATACACACTCATGTGTATTCGAGTGTTTGTCGGAGTATCTCGATTAGACAAAGCCATATAGATCCGACCATGTACGTGTCCATGTAGGTGCATTCTTTCTTTTTAATGAATTACTAGATTCTGACCCGCCCTTTTTTAAGAGCGGATATATTTTTTGTTTTACATCTTTTTAAGTCTTTTCAATTGGTAATTTAAATATAGGTCTAATGGCATAAATCATAATAAATAATATTCTAAATAATGATAAAGATAAAAAAAATAATAGTTGCACCATACTTTTATTAATGGGTCACACTGTTATTTTAATAGAATAGATATGCATATAATTACTGAACCACGTATATATAAGGTGCGCATACAAACGTGTGCATTTACAGACATAGCTGCTTGGTGAGAGATTAAAATGCCATTTTTAACATTTACACCAAAAAAGATTAAAATGCCAAATATCTCAGTAACGATATTCAAGTGTTGAAAGTATTCGAAAGTCATTCGTGAGTTAACTATACAAAATAAGAAAAATTGGTTGGTCGTTTTGTATGACCTGATCTGGCAAAATTTGACTGTCATAAATGTTTTCACTGTTATAAAATGACAAATGTATCATAATTCATGAATGTATATAGGCCTGAGATTTTTATCTGAGATCCGGATTCAATCCGAGATTCGATCTGGATCCGATCCGAAAATCCGGATATCAGGAGGGACCGAATCCAGATCCGGATAGTAAAATGTTGGATCCGTCAAAGCCGGATCCGGATCCGGATATCTTGATTTCTTAGTCCGGATATCCTTATCCGTAAGTTTTATTAATAACTATTTTTAAAATAGTAATATCTATATATAAAAACTAATTTTATTTAATATATTTTCATTTCCGTAAGTTTTATTATAACTATTTTTAAAATAGTAATATCTATATATAAAAACTAATTTTATTTAATATATTTTCATTTCCGTAAGTTTTATTATAACTATTTTTAAAATAGTAATATCTATATATAAAAACTAATTTTATTTAATATATTTTCATTTTTATAATAGTATATGTAACTTTTGTAATATTATACATAGAAATAATTAAAAACATTATATATTTTTTATTTTTAAATTATTGTTAATATTTTATATGTATTAATATTATTATTTTTATTTATTTTAAGGATCCAAATCCGTTCCGGATATCTGCCGGATATTACAATTTTTAGAAAGATATCCGACACCTGGATATCCAAAAACCCCGGATCTAGATAAGGATAGTAAAATTATAGATCCGCCGGATAAGGATTCGGATCCGGATAAGGATTCGGATCCGGATACCTGATCCCTTCCGGGCCAACGATGCATATACATAGACACGAGTGGAGTTGAATAGGAGGAAACATGGAAGAAAATCATCCTTGGATTCTCCATTAATACTATAGGCACCTAACAATTACGGTTTAATATATAAAAGAACTTGTCGTATATGTGTGATAATTAAAAGTTTTAACACTTAAAATATGAACTTTTTATAATGAGTGATGATCGATGTTGGTGCGTTTAAAAGACAATCCTCTTTTAGGCTCTCTATTTTAGATTCATAGTTGTTTTTTTTTTTTTTTGATAAAGTAGATTCATAGTTGTTTCCTTCTTTTTTTATGTGTCAAATGTATTGTAATCTGTAAAGATCTTTAAAAAAAAATCTAAATGACCTAATGAATTAAGGGGAAAAAGTAAGAAGGTAAAAGGTAGAATATATCTTACATTTATAAAAGCAATAATCATAAAAACTCAAAAGATCATATATATTGGTCGTGAATAAAGCTGACTCGAAACTAAAATAAACAAATGTCTTCATGAATATTAATCTAAATCCATATGTTTTTTACCACTCCCTTAGAACACACATTTATACAAAAAAAACCCCCCCTCTATATATTAGTAAAAATATATATATTTTTTAAGTTACATATGATTTGGCCCATTGAAGTAACTTGCATCATCGGAATTGACAAGAGAGGTTATGTCCTCCCAACTTATTGTGCTTTGATCCGCCGATGTACTCGTCGTTCCTCCGGCTAAAGCTGCTGCGGCTCCGGCCACTGGCAAGTTTCCATAGAATTTTGTGTTCTCGTTGGTCTCAAGATTTGCTATGTCGTTGTTGTTTAAGAACATATCATTGACTGCTTCTGTCTGAAAATTACTACTCCCAAACCATTGAAGAATCTCTTGTTGTTGTTGATGGTGATCAGCACTTGTGTTTGGTAATGGAGAGTTGGTGCTGCTACTCGTGATCGCAAGCTCTCCTTCTCCTCCTACTGACTCCAGGTAGTAATTAGGATCTAACAAAAGCTGAGAGAAGGAGAAATCAAAAGGGTTTGTGATAGAATCTTCAGGGTGATGATGATCAGGGTTTGTTCTCTCCGGTTCTTCTTCAGTCTTGACCATGTTCTTGAGTGTGATCAGTGACTTTTGTTCGAAGTTGCAAGACGGTGTCATTTGATAGTAATTGCAGCTTGTTGGTTCCATCATGACAAGAGGTACTTGATGGTGAGGAGAGGGAAGCTGAGGTAGTAATGGCCATGGTGATGATCCAAACATGTTGTTCAAATAAAGATCCTTACTAGCATTACTTTGGCCTTGTCCTTGTTCTTGTCGCTTTATCATCACCATCTCTTGCTTCATCCGAGCTTCTTGGTACTCTTTTCTTTGTTTGTTAAGAAGCTTCTTCTTCAGCCTCGTGTTCCAATAGTTCTTGATATCATTGTCTGTTCTTCCAGGCAATTGTGCAGCAATTATAGACCACCTTTAAAAATAAAAAAAATTATTGAACATGTATAAACATAATAGCTCTGATCTAATTCAAGACTAGTGTATTAAATAATGATATTGACCTATAAGTACATAACATTTAGTACCTGCTACCAATGGTAACATAGAGATTACAAATGATGTTGTCCTCTTCCTCAGAGAAGCCACCATGTTTGATGTTTGGTCTCAAATAGTTGAGCCACCTTAGTCTGCAGCTCTTCCCACATCTTCTTAGACCTATATCATGCACATATAATATATATCAACGCACAAATATACACAGGAAAATTCTGTTTACTATAGATTATACAAGCCGTCTCAAACTAATTGATTTTTTTCTGCAGATTTTAAATTAGAAGTAAATTTAGGTATATACCAATCTTCTGAGGCAACGCGATCCAGTTGCCTCCTGTGCCATTATTCTCGATGTAATCTTTGAGTTTTGCGTCTTCTTCAGGAGACCAAGGCCCTTTCTTCACGTTAGCCTTGTCACAACACGGTGCTCTTCCCATCTTCTTGATTCGTTATTCTTGTTGTATCTTTCTCTCTTTCTCAGTTATGCTGATGAGGAGAAGGAGGAGGGTGGTGTGTGATTGCGTGTGTGTGAGATTCTTATATATAGATACATGGAAATGTGTGTAATGGAGAAAAGTATATGTGAATGAAGAAAATAAAAAGAAGAGAGAGAGTATATAATAGCTGGAGGAGATAGTCCTTCATGTGATGAAGATGTCAAAAGTAGGAATTAAAACAAACAAAAATGAATCAAAAGTTACTTTATGGAATTGAAAATTTTGATGAAATAAATTATGTGATATAATATTAGTAGGATTTAGAAATAACAAAGAAGGAGGAGACTAGTGTTTTTCTCCTTTGTCTTTGCTTCTACATCAGCATCTAGATCGATTCAATATTATTATTAATTTAATTACGAAATATATTTTGTTTTAAGATAATTTTCCTAATTATCCCCATATATATGTGTAGGCCGGGGCATAATATCCGTAACCCGAAATCATAACCGAACCCGAACCGAAAAACCCGATCCGTATCCGGTCCGAAATGTAAAAAATATTCGAATGGATCTTATAAGGTGGTATAAAACATATCCGAACTTGAAGTGTTATTAACCAAACCCAAACGGGTAACCCGAAAAACCGAAAAAACCAAAAAATCCGAAAAGATATCCGAAGAAACCGATCCGAATGTCCAAAATAATATACAATATAATTATATGAAAATATATATTTCAAATATTTAATTTCATATTTATTTTGATATGTTATCTAGCAATAAGTATTTAAAATTTAAATAACTACCTTAAATACTTAATTATATATAAATAAATATCTATTTTTTATGTTTTACTTTTAAATTTTAGATTTTATTTCGGTATATCCGAACCGATCCAATATAACCCGAGTCCGAATGATATATGATTACTTTATGGATTCTATGATATGATACAAAACCGATCCGAACCCGATGTGTTATATCCGAACCCGACTCGTACTTGCAAATTTATTAGAATGGAACCTAGGAGGTGTTATAAAAAAGAACCGAAATCCGAAAACCCGATCCGAACGTCAACGGGTATCCGAACGCCCAGGTCTAGTACTTAGGTAACAATATCCAGCTATACAGCATGTACCTTGACAAGCAACCAATCATTAGTCTTACACTATGGATATATGGCGTAAAAGGAAGACCTATCAAAACGCTATTTTGGGCTTTTATTTATTTGCTGTTTTGGAAAAACGAAATCCGAAAAACTCGATCTGAATGCTAACGGATACCGGAACGTCCATGCCTATATATGTGTAACATGTAAACACCATAAATGATAATGTTTTCTTAGCCGCCCCCACCCTTTGACTCTTTGTCTCATACTCCCTCTTCCCCCAAATCCTCCCTCCCTTAATTCTCGATTCGAGGCTGCGATCATATAACTTGATAATATTGTATTACATTCCATTAATATGGATGATCTATTTAAAAAAAAAAAATTAATGAATTTGCTAAGTTGAAATAATAAGATGGATATATATAGAATGTATTTTGTAGTATGATTTCATGAGTTGCATTAAATTATCAGTTTATAATCATTTTTTTATTCTATTGTCTAAAAATAGATATATTATACAGAACTCGGAAATGTATCCTATATAGGCTACTACAGCTTTATGTTAAAATTAATCGTTGTCTTATCACTGTTTATTACTTCCAGTGTCTGTTAATTTTTTTTAATTCCGCCATCATGGTTCTATTTCTAGTAATTTTATACGCATAATAATTATTATTATTTTATGATACTGGACGCTATAGAATTTCGTTCCTAGCGAGAATACTAATATTGTCTAATCTCTTATAATATCTGATCCGCAGTTTAGGTCCTTAAGGAGTATGATTTACTTATCTAATATAAAATAGTAAATCATTTGGCAAAAAAAATGTATAGTAATGGCTACAACATTGCAAATACTTTTAATCAATTATTATAATGTAGTGAAATGGATTATTTTATGTATATATGTATTATGTGTATGCATTGTTACACCTTTTTTGGCATTATTTAACTTATTACATATGATTTCACAAAAGCTTGAAGCCCAACTTGCATGACAACTTACGAATAGGAAAGAAAGACCGGTTATGTGTACTTTTATTGCATGCATGTGATAAGACCTGGTCGATGCCAAAAAGAAAGAAAGACAAAATATGGTCATCAATAATAATGAAATAATTCAATAATTCAAACTTTGAACCAATAAATGACTGAATTAGACTTGTATGTACTACGTACGTAAATATACAGTCAATGTATTGGCTAGTAATTGATTTTGTAGTATAGTACATATGATTGTATTATATGTTGTCGAGATAGCTAGAGACAAATACTTCGAATGTTTGGTGATGGAAATGTGTGAATTAACTAAGAATTTATAATTCATTTATATACACAAAAAATCCTATTGAACAATATCTCACTGGTCAATATCAGTATATATATACTACTCGAACCCATTTACGATCCCGAATTTCCAGACAGATATTCGCTTTATTAGTTAAGGCTGATTGAATTGCTAACTGAAACATGAGAAGACTACTATTTTGATTTTTTTATGTATCGTCTAACTGAAGTATATTGTGATAGTTTTTTTCAAAAAAAGAGAGTATATTCTGATAGTTTGATAACGGATAGGCCATCGTCATTGTTAATTATGCCAATTAAAAAAATCATTAACATACATATTTTTTAGATCAAATTAAAGATCAAAACAAAGCATGAATAATTTAACAAAAGAGTAGCAATAGCATCTAGTATTCGCCAATCGAATAAACGTTCATGTCCTGGATAAAAACGAATAGACATATCCGCAGTATATCAAAATATCCAAGATAAATATTCAATTCCATACTGTCCAAAAAGCATTACCAATCATAGAATCACAATTGGTGGATGTTGAATCACTTGCTATTTAATATTACCCTTTTGAAAAGGATAGGAGTTAATGATATGTACCAAAAGAGATGAAAGAAAGGTATAGATATTGAATTTTGTGAGAGTGAATTCGGTTATGGTTGGTGAACAAAATTTTGCCAACCCTCGGAGAAAATTTACCACTATCATGTTTATGGACATTAATAGTTTTCTGGGTCATGTTTGATATATGCATGGTCTATCAATCTCACAACAATTTTTTTTGTTTAATTAAAGGGATTATAAGATGACAAAATTTCAAACTTAGGGTACAATAATGAATTGATAAAAGGGTTTGTTAATTCATTTAAACATGCAGCCACTTAGCAATCATGCAGTATTAATATTGAGCCTTGTGACGCCTGTTCAATGGACCCGAAATCAAAATTTAATCAAAGATTTGATAGGGATGTTATAAATCTAGCAATTATAAATTCAATAATGAATTTACTATTAACACTTATTTTCCACGGCAGCTGAGATTAAGGAACAAGAAAACTCACTACCTCTTATTATGTGGCGTCACAATCTTTGGGCCTTATTGTATAAACGTATGTGGTTAACAGTGTTTTTTCTCCAATCTTTTATGTACAATAAATATTGGTTAAATTGGGTGTATTGTTTAGTAATTTAGTTTCTTTCAAAACAAGTGAAATACGATTGAATATAGTTCCTTAACATCGTGCTAACCTATTATTAATAATACTCATAAACGAGTAAGCATGCAATGAGTTGTAACTTTAAATTGGTTATTTGCAAGCTTATATATGAGCAAAAGGCTTCTAGAGGAGTTCTAAAAAAAAGGCTTCTAGAGAAACAAAAACAAGTTGACTTGACTTGTGATGGTTAATTAAGGGTTAAAAGTCAAAGCACTTGGAAAACGTAAAGTCTTCAAATTATTGAGGTATTATTCACTCTGTTTATATGCTTTTGTGGAATAAAATATGTATCGTCATGGATAAAATATCTTTATTTATGGAAAAGTAAAATGAAGTTTGAACTTTGAAGCTAAGGGTAATAAAAACAAAGAAAAAAAAACAGTGTATATTTCAACAACAATAGTAGGAAACATAAATTGGTCTTCCAGCATAGCCCATTCCTTCTTTTTCAATTTCCCCATAAAAAGTAATAAACCCCTTAAAATATGTGTATTATTGAGCTTCTTATAATGTCATTGCCAATTTACCATGCATATATACGACATGACATAACCAAACGGTGGTAATCTAGCGGCAATTTTTTAGGGTTTAGTGTGTATCCACATCAGTCATGGATTCGATTCCCTCTATGAACCAAATTATCATCACTTGGCCAGTCTTGGCTTGGGCTTCGGTCCAAGTTGTTCACATGGTGGATCGTAACAGATGATCGGTTTACCCCTGACATTAGTCGGAAGGTATTCCAAACTCAGATCAGACAGTGTGGTAGCCAGTTCACTCTGTAACACTAAGTGTGTTCCTCCCGAAGCCGACCGGATCAGTCGATAGAGTTTATCAAAAAAATAATATATATATATATATATATATATATATATATATATATATATATTTTTGACATGACATTTACGCTAACACATCCTATCTTTTTTTGCTCAATAAAGCCTAGGGTTCTTTTTAGTTTGTTTTGTCCTAAACTTTCAATAATAACCATAACATTTGTGTTACGAATACTCCCTCTGTTCTGAAATATAAGATGTTTAGAATAATCTTTATGTTCCACTATATAAGATGTTCTCATCTTTTTAGGTAACTTTAAATTTATCAAAAACTGTGTAGCCAATCAAATTTAATAGTTCTATTTTGTAATTGGTTGAGTAGTTTTTAGTTTATAATTTTAATGATAATTTCTATGTAAAAAATAATTTTCTTAATAAGTGTGTACTACCCAAAACATCTTACGTTTAAGAACCGAGGGAGTAGTTAAATATTAGATACTGTGGTTTGCAATTATTTTGTAGTTAGGACATGCTGAACTAGGAGAACTTTTTAGCCTTTTAAAGATATTTGTTGTTGAATTGATATTTGTAAATTTTTATTTATATATATATTTCTGCTCAATATTGTATTCAAGGATCTGTGAAACTCATCCAGGATTCATATCATATAGATGATAATACATACAACTACAAGATTGACTAAAATTGAATGATCCATTAAAAACAACTTTTTGAGGATTTTGAGGAGAAAGACAATTGTCAAACAAAGATGGTAAAGGTTAAGAAGAGGAAGGTCACTGTAATATATATCAAGGCATCTTTCTTTCTTCTTTGATTTTCTCCTCTTTTCATAAATCATAATGGTACTTTTCAGGACCCATTTACTTTTTGGAAGTATTCTAAATTAAAGATGAAGAAAAGGAAGGTGAGTTCTACTTCTATGATATGACTCTCGTGACAAGTATACACTCTTTTTGTTACACTATATCCAGAAAATAATTTAATACTCCCATAAAACATGTTCCTATAACGTAATCATGAGATAATTGTGACATCCTTTTGCATGAAGTTCTACGTCTCCTCGTGTATCTAGAAGTTTAAATGAGTTTTGATAAGCTCTTCCTCAAGTATATACCATTAAAAATCATTCTCTAAATAAATTCATAAGAATTCCAGAAACATATCGATTACTTGGAGATTGATTTCAGAAATTAGTAGTGAAGAAACCCATTAAAAAAAAAAAAAAAAAAAGGTCGAGTATCTTTTGGGTGGTCGAGTCGCGGACGATCAAATTGTTTTTGTCTGAACCATGAGTCAAGTATCCCACTAGACAATGGTTAGACAATGTGGTATATTTACTTAAAGGACGTTTGAAGCATGACATTTTTGGAAGCACAACAGGAAGATCGGAAATTGGGCAAAAAACCCTAATTTCGGTATTATGGAATTTTTCAAAGAAGCCGGAAACTCGGGAAATATTTTCCATCAAGTCAGGATTCATTTGGAGCTTATTAAAAATAATCAGATCATCAGAACGGGCGTCGAAAAATATTGGGAGTGATCGCAGGACGAAAAATTCACTGGAAGGCCGATATCGGACAATTGACCGAGAAGCTCGAGGTGGCTAGATGTGTGTGTGTTCAGGACGTGGTGACAAGCTCCTGTCAGTGTCTGTGTCAAGGGAAGCAGGAGGTGTTGCAGTATATGCAACCTGTACATGCAAGTAGACATGTGGAGCACGAGGTGGAACGGCCAAGCACGAGGTGTTGCGATGCATGCAACCGAAGCATGCGGCCAGCCATGTGTGAGATGGTGTGTCGACCTGCATGCACTTCAGTCATGCAGCTGGCCATCTGGACGTGGGTGTGTCATCCTGCATGAGACTGAGACATGCAGCCAGCCATGTGGAGCACGAGGTGTCGCCGCGCATGCGTCCGGAGCCATGCAAAGCGACACACGGGCTGACACCAACCTGAATCTGATTGGTTGCTGTCTCCTATAAATACCCCACGACCCCAAATCATTTCTTCACATCCAGACCTGTTCAAAGCCACTTAAAAACGTGAGAGAAAAGTAGAAAAAGAAAGAAAGAGTTTTCGAGGTTTTTCGAGAGTTTTAGAGAGTTTTTGAGGTCAATTCTCTACTGATTTCGAGTCAGCACCTAGGGAAAGTTCTGTCCAACTGAAGATCAATCAAGTGAAGATCAGTTCATATGGGAAGCACGTCAACATGGGTAGAGAGAGAGATAGAGAGAGAGAGAGAGAAAGAAAGAAAGTGGTCGATGTAGAGTATGGTCGATTCTGAAGGCCGATACTCCACCGAGAAGCAAGATTATGTCCAATCGGCGATTCTCTACGATTGTGAGGTGGAAGCTATGTCCAAATGAATTCGTCCAGGTCAGTCATATTCATTGAGAGTCAATTGGAGTTGCTGTCCGGAGTTAGTTCAGGTCCACGGGTTCAGATCAGTCGAAGTTCTGCTCGATACTCCGCCGAGAGGTCCGAAGAACTGTCCAGAAGCTAAAGAAGGTTCTGTCCGAGTCCGAGTCCAGATCAGTCAGTCGAGGCCTGTCAGTTTCTTCATGATGAAGCCGAGGTTATGTCCAAGTCGAGATCAGTTCAGTTCAGTCCAGTCAACTCGTCCATTGGGTTTTGGCTAAGTCCTCTCCGATCAACCAGCTGCCTCTCGCCTAGAACACTGTGAGTTGGCTTGTTTGAATTCCACTTGGAATTTAGGGTAGATCGACTCTGCATATAAATTAGAATAATCACGTTAGTGGGTGATAGAGTCCTTAGGGTTATTTTATTTATGGAACCGGACTCAGTTTAGCAAGGGCTAAGCTGAGATGAAAGGAATTAAGACTGATTTAGTAACCTCTCTAGGACTAGGGCTAGGATGCATCATATTTTCTATTCTTGCGTGTTGATATGGTTGATTGCAGGTTCCTGTTATCTTTAAAAATCGTTGCATAGCAGGGAGGCTAACTATCTGGGTAACGGTTTGATTAAGTCGATTGCATGTTAGATTTAATTAAATGCTTTCTCGTGTAATAAATCTCGTTGATTGAGGTTAGTCAGCTCTTGGTAAGGGAGTGACTAACTGGTTGAGTTGCTAGATTTAGGTTATTTGGTTACGTGTTAAGAATCCAAGTGAGTCAGTCATGAGTACGTGTTTGGCCAAAGAATCCTACTTAGTTTCTAGAGCCAAGTATTTTCCTTAGGAATTGAGATTTGTAGAGTGTTAGGTAACTCGCAAGTGTGTGAGATAGAGTTGAGAACCTCGTGGTGGTTCTACTCTTGGCAGGTCATTGCTTCCTTAAATGGTACCACTAACCCAGTCGTGGTCCGAAAAGTGGTGGGCTCGGTTTAACTTGGCTTGATCACCAAGGCTGAGTGTCACACGCGGATGTGACAGCCCCCGGCGAGTCCGATAGAGGACCGGGGCACGGCGATTCCGATTGAGGACCGTGACCGGGTGATTCCCGAGCGCCTACGCCTGTGTGGTGTAATAGTGAAGGGATTTCCGGTGTCCCTTATGCCTAGAACGGTTCAGGGGCGTTACATAGGTGGTATCAGAGCATGGTTTCGTCCATGCGTGACACAAGTGCTTTTTAATGATTTTATCGAGTCAAAGGAGTCGCAAAAAGATGATTAGGAAACCAGCCGCTTCCCGTAGTAGGAATATGACTTACCCTTTTGATTGTGTGCAGATGGCTAATCGCGGGACAGGTGATGATGGACGAGGTCGGATATGGGGAGAGGGTATGGATTGGACATGCGGAGAATTGGGTTACAGATCAGATCAGGAGGATGGAAATGGCATCAGTGAGATGTTTGGACACGATAGGACCCCTCTGCAGAGAACAAGATCTTTTCCTGTGTACGGTAACAGGACTAGAGTGAGGAAAGACAGTTTGGCGAGCATTGGCCCAAGTCATAATTGGGACCGGAGACATCAACATGATCAATCCGTTCAATCACACCCAAGGCCAGATCAGAGTGATCAGCTGGGACATATTTCGAGGTTTTGTCCCAAAAATCAGCGGAATAACCCATGGAGTAACCAGCAGGGTTATTCATCGCTGAGGATGGAAGATGTTACTTGTTTCTTTTGTGGAAGGAAGGGCCATTATGCATCGTCATGTCCAAACAAGCCAATCCCTGCGACCCCTCTCGCGATCCGAGCTCCTCCTAGCCGTCCAGCTATTGAGCCAGCACCAAAGAAGCAAAACCTAGGAGGTAGAGTTTATGCCTTAGGTGTAGAAAACCCAGACAATGCAGGACCGTCAAGCGGTCCCATCACAGGTATTGGGTGCTTAACCTCCTCTGTTTATTGAATGGAATTTAGTTGTTGAAACCTAGTTAGTATGCTGGTTAAGTATAGATTGCTTGATCGCTAGGTTGCGCGTTTAGAAATTTTGGATTGATGATTGATGGTTGTGCGAATTTTGATTAGTTTTTGTGATTGAGATATTGTTGATTGGGTTACTGTGGCAGGAACCATACATGTTGCTGGTAAACCCACACATGTATTGTTCGACTCGGGGGCAACACATAGTTTTGTGACCCCTGAAGTAGCTGCCCGGTTTTGGGATTGTTTTGTGGTTGACAGGATAAACGTGGCCGTCTTGACCCCCGCAGACCGAACCCTTCAAGCAGATCAGTGTATCAAGAATGTTCCATTGGTCATTCAAGGCAAAGAGTTTGTGGCAGATTTGTTAGTCGTGCCTTTGAAAGGGTACGAAGTAATCCTTGGAATGGATTGGTTATCGGGCTACAGAGTTCAGATCGACTGTGGAAAGGGAAGGTTGTTGTTTGGCAGAGGCAAACGACCAGAGATGGTGTACTATGGAATCAGTCCTAGTATGACCGTGTCTTTGGTAGCAGCAATGAGAGTACAAGATTTGTTTCAAGATGGGGAAGTATATTTGGTGACCTTATCGGTTAGTGGAGGAGCCACTAATGATGAAGTTAAGGTCGAAGACATAGAAGTGGTCCAAGAGTTCGAGGATATCTTTGCACCACTAAAGGAATTACCTCCACCTCGGAGTAGTCCCTTTACGATCAATTTGGAGCCTGAAGCAAAACCTATAGCTAAGGCACCATATCGGATGGCACCTGCGGAGTTGGCTGAATTAAAGAAGCAATTGGAAGATCTATTGGAAAAGGGATTCATTCGATCAAGCTCTTCACCTTGGGGAGCTCCTGTGCTATTTGTGAAGGAAAAGGACGGAAGCATGAGGTTGTGTATCGATTATCGTGGTATCAACAACATCACGATAAAAGATAAGTATCCTCTTCCGAGGATAGACGAGTTGTTAGACCAACTAAAGGGAGCTAGTTGGTTTTCGAAGATTGATTTGGCATCAGGGTATCACCAAATTCCTATTGCCAAGTCAGACATCATGAAGATGGCGTTTCGGACGAGGAATGGGCAGTACGAGATTGTAGTTATGCCCTTTGGTCTAACGAACGCACCTGCGGTTTTCATGCGTTTGATGAATGAAGTGTTTCACGACTACCTCGACAAGTTCGTGATCATTTTCATTGATGACATCCTGGTGTACTCGAGAAGTAAGGAGGAGCACAAAGAGCATCTGAGACT
>NC_027750.1:35027380-35028030 GCF_000695525.1 Brassica oleracea var. oleracea
GGTCAGGTTCATTGGTCCGTACAAGATCATCGGGAAAGTTGGTGAGGTAGCTTACCGTTTGGATCTGCCAGAGGATATGCGTCTACATCCTGTATTTCAAGTTTCCATGCTTCGGAAACATATACGGGATCCAAGTATTGTTGAACCCGAGAGACAAGAGGAGTTGAGGACAAACCTTACGTATCCGGAAGGACCGATCAGATTGGGAGAACGGCGTATTCGGAAGCTGAAGAATCGTGAGATTGCTCAAGTACAAGTGTTCTGGGGAAGACAAAACAGGATTCACGTTACTTGGGAAGATGAAGAGCGATTTAAAACTGATCACCCTGAGTTCTTCCGAGAGGATGCTGTGATGGAAGAAGGAGGCCCCTCAGAACCTTAGAATTCGATGACGAATTCTGTTAACGGGGGGAGAATGTAGAAACCCATTAAAAAAATAAAAAAAAATGGTCGAGTATCTTTTGGGTGGTCGAGTCGCGGACGATCAAATTGTTTTTGTCTGAACCATGAGTCAAGTATCCCACTAGACAATGGTTAGACAATGTGGTATATTTACTCAAAGGACGTTTGAAGCATGACACTTTTGGAAGCACAACAGGAAGACCGGAAATTGGGCGAAAAGCCCTAATTTCGGTATTATGGAATTTTTC
>NC_027750.1:35028697-35029108 GCF_000695525.1 Brassica oleracea var. oleracea
TTTTTACCGGGTTTAGTATTAATCATATATTGGCCAACAGCATTTGTGTAACCCACATTGCTAGGCATATTGGGGTGAGTTAGTGTTCCTTCAGACCTCGTACCCGGCGGGTTCAAGGAAACCCCTTATTCGCTGGATCGGGAAGACTCAGATAGACGGGGTCATGGCCTATGGCTGAGTGATTACACGACGGTGTAATGTGGCAGTGACCCGAAGGACTGTGGGCTGTCGCGCGGTGACCCGAAAGACTGTAGGAAGATAGGATATTGCCGATAGTGAAGGAGGAACATAACGTCACCAGAGCCCGAGTTTGTTATATATATTATATCGTGTTTCGGGTTATTGGACCTTGGTATAAGTCGAATTTGAGTTTGGTGATGAGCTTGTAATTAGCATAATGCTAGTTATCTT
>NC_027750.1:35029254-35056898 GCF_000695525.1 Brassica oleracea var. oleracea
AGGTGACCAGTAGCGAGCTTGTAGAGGTCGCGGGAGGCTAGGCTGGCTGGTGTAGATTTGCATCTTTTTGCTTAAGACGCTTTCAGACTATAAGTATGTATTTTTGCTTTTTTGGCATGCCACTACTTGTGTAATATTTTGTGTGTTGAAAACCAGATATTATATAAGATAAATAAAGCGATGTTTTGTGTAAATGCCTTGTTGTTTCTGATATTAGCTTGTCCAAGCTAACACAACGTCAGATTGGGGTACGGGTTGAGAAGCCTTAGGCTTTGGTCTAACGGGACGTGTTAGCGGGCGGACTGGCCTAGTTACGAATTGCACTTTTCGTGACCTTGGCCGGATCGGCCGTTAACCCGTCATGTAGCGCTCCCGATCCTTGGTAGACGGTCGGCCCGTCGGTCATGTTCTTGTTTGATTGTTGGCCGGTGGTTTGACCTATGCCTAGAACTGTTCGGGGGCGTTACAAGTAGGTTTAAGGCAGTGTTTTTAAAACCGAACCGACCCGATGGTTGGACCGGGTTCGACCATGAACTGGTTATATAGCCGAATTGGTCTAGTAATTGGTTCGACCATGAACCGGTCATATAGCCGGATTATATTTAAAAGTTATTAAACCAATAAAAACCACTAAAACTATCAAAAATCTATATAAACAAGAAACTAATTTATATTTATAATATTTTATGTTCAAAAGTGATTTATATTTTAACTATGTATCATGTTTACTAATATTACTTTTATATTTACATACTAAAAAATATTAAACTATATTATTTAATCAGGTTTGACCCGGTCGAACCATATTGAACCGTGACCCAAAATATTTTCGGTTCAACTTCCGGTCCGGTTTTAAAAAGACTGATTTAAGGGTTTAAACCAGGATAGGAGGGGAATGCGTCGGTCTAAAGACAAAAAAGATAGTGGGGTTTAGACTATTTTTGGCGCTTAATTAAATAATGATAAGTATATGATTAAAAATAAATATCCCTCAAGTTGCAAAGTAGAATTAAGCTGTCACTCATTAAGCGGGGTAAGTTAACCCACAAATGAATGCCGATTTCTTCACCCATTTCACACTCGATCTGTTCTTCGCCATAGCTTTCTGATGTTAGCATATACTATTTGGCAAAACAATTGCAAAAAATAAGTGACGAGAGATAATTATTCTTGCATTCAATTAATGTTCTAAAAGACGAAATATTATTATTTTATAATTTCAATAATCAAAATTCCTGAAACCTTAGAAGCAAGCATGAAATTCGAATATCTGCAGCCAGCATAAATATATTGCTATGTTTTTCGTGGGGCATTAAGTCACCTAAGATCTGCGGCTCTTTTTGGCATATTCAATTTGACTTTGAAATTCTGTAACCCATGAAATAATGGGCAAGGCTCAAATGAAAACACCATAAACTGGGCCGGGCCATCAAATCCTCGTAGTTGGAAACAGCGACGGTGACAGACAACTAAGACAGAATGCTGTTGACATTTTACTTCACTGCTGGTGTGCTAAACGACATCATCATCAACAAGAGAGAGCATTATCAAACAAATAAAAACCCGAAACTGATTTTCAAACTGAGTCTTTGAAACCGACAAATCATTTTCTCAGGCAAACTCTGCAACACACAAGCGACCAACGATTCTTACCTACCTACCAACACTCTCTCTACTCACTTAAAATCTGAAAAAAACAAATAATAATGACTCTCTAAGTTATATAACATCTCGAGAGAGTTTTGAAACCAATCAAATCCATTTACATACTCAGATCTTATCCAGAAACAAACCCTTGAGGATTCATAGAGTTCCCTGCATCAACAAAAGAGAAAACAATAACTCTTTTTAGTGAATTTTGAAACTCTTTCAAATGTGGGGGGTCATTAGTGAAGACTTGGTCATACCTTATATGCTTAACCTCCTGTCAGCTAACTCATGTTACAATGCCCACCATCGTCAGAATCCTTCTCCTTTATCCCGGTCTACAGCAAAAGAGAAAAAGTATTCATTAGTTACACTAGTAATGAGAAAAATTTTGCTTTCGAGAGGGTTTGTGTGTTGAAAAAACCCACCTGATTGCAATCACAATCTTGTTTCTCCTCCTCTACCATCTTCGTTCCTGCTTCGGAAGGATCATCTGAGCACTCAATGTTTGACACTTTGTTGATGACCTCTGTCTCACACGTTACCTTTGTGATCTTCACGATTTCACTGAGGACTACCATACCACTTGGTGGTGCTTGGGTTTGGTTTGATGGCAGTTCGTGTTTGTCCTCGGGCACATTCTGAGGGCTTGAGATTACACTGACACGAAATTGAAGATGCACGATTAAGCTTTAGTAACAAGAAAGTTGCATAAGTTTCTTTATTGAGCGATCAAATTTTACCTCTCGGGATCAGCTTCATCAGAAGATTTTTGGGTAACCTCATGTTTCCTCTTCTTGTGACTGCTTGGTTCACTGGTGTCATTGCCAGATGCGTTACCTCTTCTTTTCTTTCCGGCTTCAAGTTTTTCAACTGCAATCAACATCCCCTCCGTGTAAGCCTTTTCTTCTCTTTTTTCTGAAGGCAATGCTCCTTCTTCATGATGATGCAGTGGAAGCGATGTCTCCGGAGGATTCTTGAATATCAGATTGGTGTATTGCTTTATCCATGAAAATGGAGTGGCGGATGAAGGGCTTCTTGAGCCATTGTTTGAGTTATAACCATCTTTGCTATTACTCACAGTGCTGATTCCATTTTGCAAGTCTAGTTCCTCGTCCCGAGTAACAACAACCTTCTGCTTCAAAGCAGACACTTTTTCCCAGCTACGCTCTAAATTAGACAGCTGCATTTTAGCCATGGACATATCATCTAACGTAACTTTCAGATTCTCCAACTTCTTCAGCTCTTCAACCTCGTGTCTGATTTCTTCTCTTTCGGATCGAAGCATATGCCTTTGCGTCTCTAGTTTCTCTCGTTGAACCTTTAGCTCCTCAACCGAATCCTTCAACTCAGACCACTCCCTCTCCCTCCTCTCACGGTCCAATTTGATCTCCAGCCTCTCCGCATCCAACCTCTTTAGTTCCACTTGGACATGTTCTAAGTCTTTCTTCGCCGACTCCTTGAGGGACTGTATACGCTCCTCTTCCAACTTCTTCTCTTGCTCAAAAGCCTTCTCTCTCTCCCTCGAAGAATTCTCCAGCTCTTCTCGTCTGTTCTCAATGCAATACTCCAGCTCTCTTTTCTGCGTCTCGATACCCAACAAGAAGTCAGCACGTTCGCGCTGTATCTTGCCAAGCCACTCTGAATGTTCCTCCACCATTTTATTCATGAATTCTTCACGCTCTCGGTTTAGCGCCTCCACGTCGTTCTTGTGCTGATTTCTCAACGCATCCCTTTCCTCCCTGATGTTATCACGCTCGTCCTTGAGATACATCGAGAAAGCCTCTCTTTGACGAGTGATATACTCCGCTTCTTTTCTTAACTCTTCCCTTTTCACGTCAATGTGTTCCCACTCGGCTTCAAATTTAGCTTTCTCCACCTTCATTCTATCTGCTTCAGCAAGGAGTTCAAGCTTTTGACCCCTCATATCATCTAGCTCCTCCTTGAGTTTCATCTCCAGAATGGATAATTCGCTTGTCTCACTCTTCAGGGCTTCAAGCTTTTCCGTTGCAGAGTCAACACGTTTTCTCTTGTCTTCTAATGAAATCAAAGCCTGCTGCAGATCTGAGTCTAACTTTCTTAACCGTTCCTTCTCATTCTCCAGCAGATTTGTCTTACGGCTGATATCTTCCTCTGTAGCATTCAAATGCTTCTCTTCCTCGTCAAGACTATAAGACCTCTCTGTTATATCCTTTTCTTTCTCTGCCAATATCCTCGATTGAACTTCCAAGTCATGTTCCTTTTCACCAACTAGGTCTTCCTTCTGCTTGATATCAACCTCTCTTAGTTCCCAAGCCCGTCTCTTGCTCTCGATTTCATCTTCCGCCAATTTGCACTTACTTTCCAACTCAGCTTCCACAACGGATTTTCTTTTCCTCAGGATAACTTCTTGATTCGCTAAGACCTTCTGAATCAGTTCCTGTATTGATTGTTTGAAAGCACTTTAACTCTCGCAAACAACTGAGCACAAAACTAAAAGTATGAATGATAAACAGAAGGTACGTTGAACTAAACAAGTAAAACTCACAGATTCCTTGCTGGCAATTTTTTCCTCAGCAACAAGCAGCTCTTGCTCTTTCTCAAGTAGTGAAGATTCCCTTTCAGAGACCGCCTGTTTTATGCCTCATATAAGTTTTTTGGTCAAGGTGTTAAGCAAAATAAATAAAAAATGACAGGTACTTATGTGTATACAAACCACTTCTCGTTTAGCAAGCGAGGCTAATTCGATCTCCAAACTGAACTTTTTATCCTCCAAGGCTCTACGTTCCTCCTCAAATGTGGTCTTTGCAGACTCTAACCCCTTTTCAAGTTCAGCTAATTCTTGGGATCTACCAAAAATGTGATCTTCTCGCTGATTTAGTGAAGCTTTAGCATCCAATAATCGTTCATGCTCTTGCTGCAAGCTCTTTCGTCTCTCACTTAAAGTCTGTCGCTCAATAACAATCTCGTTCTCTCTCGTTTCAGACCTAAACCATGGAATAAAAGAACCAACACAGATTAATACTACTACTACATATCAATAGCACAAGCCCAGTAGTGCGGTTAACCGAGACAGTAGAAAAACTTACTCAGATTTGAAAGATGCAAGACGCCGAGCAAGATCATCTTGACGACTTTCAACTTCCTTCAATTTTCTCTCTGCAATCCGGTGATACCGGTTAGCTTCTGATTGTAAAGCTTCAGCTGCGCGCATTTTTGCTTCAGCATCTGCAAATTTCTTGAGAGCATCCTCAATCATAGTATGAGCCTCAGACATTTTACTCCCAGCAGAAACTTTGGTCTCAGCACATTCTGCACGAATCTCATGCAAAGTCTTCTCCAGCTGAGGACAAAAAAAAAAAAAAAAATCAATAAACAATACTGGGAGAACTTATTTTTTTGCTCGCTCTCAAAAGATAGGGACTTACACTCGAAATACACTCTTTTGCAATCCCAACATCCTTGTTCAAACCCTCTTCTCGTTTCTTGGATTCGGCCAAGGCAGAGACATATGCAGATAGGTCTCGCCTATGTGCTAAGTCAGCTTCATCAACAGATGCCTTAACTTCCTCATACTTGGACAACAGTTGGTCCTTCTCCAAAATGAGAAGACCCATGTTGTGTTGATAATCATAGACCTGCATCCAGATTATGAAAAAGAAACTGACCATTATAACAATCAATAGCTCAAAAGAGAAACAAAATCGAGACTTTAAAACTTCCAAAAGCAAAGCAATTACTCTAATAAACAAGCAATTAATTCCTTCATTATATTCATGTGAACTTATTAGAACTAAACATTAACGACACAAGCTAATCCCACCAGCTAACCCTTCAATTTTACCGAATGAAATTTTATCAGTGAATGAGAATTTCAGGACGAATCAAGGAAAGCAAACCTCAGATTCGAGCTTGGCGATGTAAGCGATTAGGGCGGCTTTATCCCTCTGTTTAATCGATTGTTCATCAAACCCAGCTTCCTTGAGCCGCTTCCACATGACTTCTTCGTCACTCAAAGGGCTTTTTAAAACCCTAGAACCAGGCCTAATCGCTAATCTGGTAGTAGCCGGCGTTCTCGGGAGTCGCTCCGAACTATAAGTCGCCATCGCCGCTACCACCAATTGAACCCCCAAATGTCTCCGATATTCGAGATCAGAACCACGACTATAGTCTCTTCACTTTTCTCTCTCTCTCTCTCACACACAGCAAAGAATTGGCGTCTCCCTGTCTCGCTTATTTTTTAGTGAAAACTCAAAAAGTATCAGCGGTAGCGTTTTAAGTAAGGCCTTCACATGTTCGTTTCAAGCGGCTAAAACCAAGAAATTTCAATATGGAGTTTAAAAGGGGTGATTAAATATGGTAATTAAGATTTTCGACTCTTTTCAAAAGCAAAACTTATAGTATTTACTTAATTCACTCTCTAATCATTAAATGTATCATTCTCTCTGTCTTTCACTTACAAGACAAAGTATCATGCGTTTGAGATTTAAATATTGAGAGATTTGTGATTCTTTAAGATGATCTTTACGAACTTGACAGATGTGTTTTGGTGTGTAGCCCACTAGCCAGCCAGCCAGCCCATACATTTCTTGAGTTAGCGTGTATTTATTACTTTTTCAATAACCCAAATCAAAATTTATTTATCAAACACACTAGTAGTGAACACCGAGAGCTTACAAAGATTTATTCAAACACGCCGAGAGCTTGCATAGATTTATTCAAACACGATGTGTTACAGAGTTTGCAGATTCTGAGTTACTGATCAGATTATTTTACATTGTTATCTTACCAAGAACGTTTTAACAGAGAACGTTCTCTTGCCACATGTGTTACATCGTTCTCTTACCAAGAACGTTTTAGCAATGGAAATTGAGCTTCTTTTTCTAATCGATAAGTTCTGATCCACCCTTGGATCAACCCTATCTCGGCTTCTCGCTGCTCCACTAGCCATTTTGGGTCTTCTGGAGTTGAGGGTCGTAGATCCAAATGATGTCCACCTAAGAAAAAAAGATCTGATCACTAGTCTAAACGAGAATGGATGATGATGATGATGATGATGATGATGATGATGATGATATGATTATGATGTTCTGTGATAGATACCAAAATTGGTTCTTACTATCGACTTGAATAGTGGGGTTTTTGCGATTCTATGAAATGACTACTGATATTATGATCAAAAGGTTAAAGGCTTCAACTTAAAGCCAATGCGAATGAAACCAACAGATAAGTTTGGGCGAGATATAATATGTTGAGGCTATTAGTTATACCTTCTTCTGTGACAAGAGCAACAATGGTACTGGATAAGTTCTTCAGAACACTGCATTTTACGAGCCAGGCACTCATCTGGATTACGACATTAGTTTTGAAAATAGCTTTCGAGATCTGAGTAAAGGGAGTAATATCCTTACCTGCCACCACTCCAAGGATCTAAAAGACCATTTGAGAAAATGATGTTGCTTCCAAACGACTTCAAGGCGGTCTCTATGTCCTTTTACATTGGAGGGAGAGAGTGACAGAGTAAAAATTCAGATCATGGCCATCCAAGAATCTTGAGTTATAAAAAGAAGAAGTTTTACATGTCCACCGAGCTCTGTTGTGACCCACCTAGGCCTTGGAATGACTCCGAATGTATTCCAGCAATACTCTTTGTATGAAGAATAATTAAAATCGTAAGCTGTAAACATGCTGTTTTCTTGGCTGCTAGACATGGGCATTACCATCTCCGTGCACGCCTGTTGTAAACCAAAGGGGTAATGATTATTAACCATAAAGTTTCTGTAAAAGGAAGATAAACATAGCAGTTATTCTTCAGACCTGCCAGTTCCACCCATCCAAACCATGAGGGTCATCATCCAACTCGAAGCAGCCAACCTTCCCAGTATAGTTGTAGTACACACTTACTCCTGCGTATATGCGTTCTAGGATGCTAGCATCACTACTAGCCCCATCAATCTTTCTGCAAACCTACAGAAAGATAAAATCTTATTAAATTCAAAGGACAAACTTAAACAATAGCTGGATGCAACAAGCGAGCCATTAAAGCATAGCCTCGTAGGGTCATTCATGTAAAGATGACAACAATGCAGAAGAGGTAGCCAATGTCCAAACTATTATATGGTTTGGAGAATATGTCACTAGGAAAACCTTTCAAAAATATACCTCTTTGATGGGATGTCCAGGCAAAGGCATCATAAAGTCGGCGGGATACGGATAGTCCACCATTGCCAAATAACTATAAGCAGAATCCAGCCAGTCCGAAAGGTCATCAGTACTGTTCAACGCCCTGAAAAACAGAGACACCACTCAATTTAGCTCAAATACAAATAGATGACAACAAACATTAAACCAAACTCCAGTTTTTCTTGCTTACCTACAAAAATGAAAAGTTTTCGACAGCTGCTGAAGACCATTCTCTTTCTGACCCTCGGCTATAATTGCATCCCACGAGTTCTTTATGGTGTTGAAGCAGCTACTACTTTCACGCTACCAGCCAAAAAAAACAGTCACAATAAGAAGTAGAGAAGATCATACGACTAACAAAAAGCAAAAAGATGTACCTTGAAATCATTAGATACAATGTCATAAAACGTCTGAGGAGGTACAATATCTTCAAACTGAAGAATAGGAGCTGAAGAAGCTAATGCTCCAATTGCAATGTGAGGATACTTAAGCCTCATCCATGCTGCTAACACTGTTGTTTTCCATCATTAGCAAAAAAAAAATCACTCAAAAAGTCTCATTCCACCAACCACCACAAAGAATGCTCATATATGATCGTTTGCCTTACTTCCACCATATGATCCTCCAAACAACACAACTGGGGATGCTTCAGCAGACAAGTTCCGTTTCAAATCAGTGACGAAAACAGCAAAATCAGCAAGAGCTTGCTCAGTTGTGAGATACGATAACGTGGTAGCGTTCTTGTAAGCTTCGTCTCTGCTTCCATAAGGCATCGACTCTCCATAATACCTATGCTACACACAACACAACATCCCTATAAAATCATTGGTAGCGTTGTGAGATACGATAACGTGGTAGCGTTCTTTATTTCCAAGGCTCTAATCAAAAACAACATCAACGAAACCTCAGGGAACACAAGCAATGCGCCAAACTTGGGAGCGATCTCCCAAATGAATCCGGAGTTTGTAGCGAACCATTCGATATCGCCTTCGTTGCCGCAGTAGAGGAAGATAGGTCCGAGCTCAGAAGCACCGGACCAGTGATCGGAGTTTATCAAGTAACGCTGCGAGAATTTCGGAAGATCCGCGAAGCTGAAGTGGTCAAGCTGCTGGGAGAAGTACTTAGTTTGGTATTGGTACGAGTTTCGATCTCCCCCGAACAGCTGGATTCTGGCTCGGTTCTGGCGAGGAAAACGAGGCAATGAAGACGATGAAGTGGAGAAAACGAGGACGGAAACGAAAGAGATGATCAGAACAAGTCGGAGATCGCTCGCCATTTCTCCCAGCTTTCGTGGTTTTACCTCAACAAGATTGCAACCACCCGTCACTCCTACACTGGTGAGTTTAAACCGGACTGCGCCGAAACTTATCATCATACCGATATCATTAATCAGAAATCAAACCAAGTTTCCAAAACCGAATCAACCCAACATTTTAATCGAACCATGGTTCTAAAATTTGGTTTACACCAAACACACAATTTTCCTAAAATCCAATTTATATGATTTAAACCGATCCAAATATATCAGTTTCAAACCTTTTAAACCAGTTTAAAATATGTTTAATTAAATAATAATAATAATATTAATACAAATCTATAATTTTTCTGTTCTGTATATATAAATTTTAATTTATTAAAATAATGTATAATTAAAAAAATAATTATAATTAAGAGCTGAAGCTCATGAGAGTCTGTATATATAATTTTTTTAAATAATTTATATTTATATAAGCTAAATAAATAATTAGTTAACGCGTAAATCCCAAGCTCCGAATAGTTACCGCTAGCTATTTGTTGAACACTGAATCAGACTAATCATTTATGTTTGATTACTTTTATTGATAACCGAAGTAAACCGAAATCATTCAAACTGGAATGAAACTCTCTAGCAAAAACATATATGGTTTCCGCAGTGAAATTATTTGATGATAACCAAAGATTCTCATGAATCTTTGCTTTTGTGTCTTCTTTATACAGACTCTCATGAGCTTCAAGAGCTGAAGCTGTTATATATTTCCTTGATGGATCATTCAGGGGAGGATAGGGGTGATGGGATCAGGTTGAAGAGCTTTGTGAACAAGATCAGTTTGCTCCTTGACATGAAGCTGGTAAAAACCAGTGGCTGTAGCAGCTGAAGGAAGACGCCCAACGTATTTGATGTCGTTGAAGCTTCCTCTGTTCAGTGCTTTCATGGCCGTGCACAGCCTTGGTGCTATATACTGATATGCTCCCATGTTCATCGGCTCTTCTTGACACCACACTATCTCTGCATCTGTTTAGAAAAGCCACACAAGAATCAAACACAGTTCCCGTTTCCTTTTTTACTATGTTTTAAGTGACTTACTTGGATATCGCTTTAGCTCTCTCTGAATGAGATCATAAGGGAATGGACAAAGCTGCTCCACTCTGCAAATGGCTATATCGTTTGTTCCAGACTTTTGTCGCTCTTCGTCAAGCTCATAGTAGACCTGGATCAACAAATCTCAACTAAGTCACAGAATCTGAGAGTTCTTCAAAAGCATTATTAAAAAGGAAACTGTTTTTACCTTCCCAGAGCAGAGGACTAGACGTCGGATACCTTCTTCAAGATCAGAGTGACCACTTTGATCTTTAATCAACCGTTTAAACCTGGTTCCTTGCTTGTCAAACCCAGGATGTCCTTTAACATCATCGAACTCCGAGAGGTTAGATACACACTTTTTGTGACGAAGCAAGTTTTTGGGAGCCATCACTATAAGAGGCTTGCGGAAATCCCTGTGTATCTGCAAATGGATGACATCAAGCGTGAGAAAAAACAAACAAGTAGAGAGTAGCAATCTTTTATAAAACAATCTTTTACCTGGCGACGCAGAACATGGAAGTAGTTGGCAGGTGTAGTAACATTAACAATTTGCCAATTACACTCTTGAATCTGCTTCCTAAGAGTTGGATCCATCTCAGGGATGACAAAAGGATTGTCATCGCTCATCTGCAGTGGGACTGGTTAGTCAAGAGAGAAGCATAATGTTTAAGTATCTGGTGATAAATTCGTTGGTTGTAAGTACCTGAAGGAAACGTTCTAATCTTCCACTGGAATGTTCAGGACCCTGACCATCATACCCATGAGGAAGCAGAACTACTAGCCCGGTCTGACGGAGCCATTTGGCTTCTCCACTGCTTATGAACTGATCAAACATCACTTGTGCGCCATTGGCAAAGTCTCCAAACTGAGCCTCCCATATTACCAGAGAATTCGGGTTTTCCATCGAGTAACCCAGTTCGAATCCCAGAACACCAAACTCTGAAAGAGAGCTGCATAACAAAAAAAAAGATCATGTAATAACAATTGAAAGCTGGTGACTATCTCATTAGATTCAGAAAACATTACCTGTTGCTGACGGTGAACATTTCAGGGTCTTGGTTCATGGTCAGGTGGTCCAAGGGACAATACTCCTCGCCGGTTTCTTGATCATGAAGCACGGAGTGCCTATGACTGAAAGTCCCTCTTTCAACATCTTGACCACTTAGCCTCACATGGTTGCCTTCCACAACTAGTGTAGCAAAAGCAAGAGCTTCTCCAAGTCCCCAGTCGATGCCTTCTCCTGACTCGATCATCTGAGCACGTTGTTCATAAACTCTTTTCACTCCTCTGTGTGGCTTGAAGTTCTCTGGAAAGGTTGAGATAGCTTTCCCCACGTTCTTCAAAATCTCTGGCTTCACACTGCAACAGAACAAAGGAATAGTTTCACAGGCCAAAAGCAACTCGACAAACTAAACAAAATGAAAATGTTTGTACCCAGTGTTACGGATTCTAGAAATCTGCTCCGGTGACTTGAACCCAGTCCAATGACTTGCCAGCCAGTCACGTTTTTGTGGAATATACTCTTTACTTGCCTCAAATTCTTCGTTGAGGATATAGCTTACTTTCTTTTGAATCTTATCAATATCTTCTTTCGTTACCTGTCCAGATTCCACAAGCTTCTCTTGGTAGATTTGAAGCGACGAGGGATGACTGCGTATCACCTATCAACAACAGTTAAAACATCCGTTAAAAAAAGAAATTAGAATGAAACAAAATTAAAAAAAATCAAGAAATGGACAATAAAACAGCCAGACCTTGTACATCTTTGGTTGTGTGAACGACGGTTCGTCTATCTCGTTATGCCCAAAGCGACGGTAGCACACCAAATCAACAACAACATCAGAATGGAAAGTCTGGCGCCACTCCGCAGCAAGCTCACACGCATGCACCACCGCTTCAATATCATCAGCATTGACGTGGAAAATCGGGGCATCCAAAGCCTTGGCGACATCAGTGCAATACTGCGAAGACCTTCCCGCCCTTGGATCGGTTGTGAAAGCCACTTGGTTATTCACCACAATGTGCACTGTACCCCCGGTGCAGTAGTTAGGAAGCGCGCTAAGATGCAGAGTCTCATACACCACCCCTTGCCCGGCAAAGCTACCATCCCCATGGATCAAAATACCCATGTTCTTTGTCCTTTCCCCGTCTTTGGTGTAATACTGTTTCGCTCTGGTTTTACCCATCACGACAGGATCCACCGCTTCCAAGTGACTGGGGTTCGCCAACAAAGACAAGTGAAGATGCTTCCCTCCTCTAGTCGGGCGATCATAAGACGTGCCCAAGTGGTATTTCACATCCCCCGTTCCCGTGTAGAGCCCAACTTCATCCACCGGCCTAGTCCCGCCGCTAAACTCGCTGAAGATCTGACGCAGAGGCTTCCTAACAACGTTACCCAAAACGTTGAGCCGACCCCTGTGAGGCATACCGATAACAATGTTCTCCACTCCAAGATCCGCAGCCCTGTCGAACATCTCCTTCATCCCAGGGATCAAAGACTCAGCGCCTTCGAGTCCGAATCTTTTCGCCGTGGTCCACTTAGTCGCCAAGAAGTTCTCAAACTGCGTGCTCCACGTAAGCCTATCGTAAATCACCACGCGGCGCTCGCTGTTGTACTGCCGAGGCGTCGGCGTCTCGATCTTGTCTCTCAGCCAGTTGCATTTATCCCTATCCGCAATGTGCATGTACTCATACCCGATGGTTCCACAGTACGCCTGCTCAAGCCTCGAGAGTATAGCCCTCAGCGTCTGAACGGGGCGGTTCTCAGAGAGAAACCCAGACATCCTCCACACGCCGAGGAAGAACTCTCTGTCGAGATCAGCCTCGGAGAAACCGTAGAGACCGGGAGTTAGATCCTCGGGGATCTCTCGTTCCTCTAAACCCAGAGGGTCGAGCTTGGCCTTCATGTGGCCGTTGACCTGGTAAGCTCTGACGAGGAGCAGCAGACGCATGCTTTCTTGAATGGTCTGCCCCGAGATCCCAGGGGACGTGGCGGCTTGGCCCACGAAGTTTCTGAAGAAGTTGTCCCAGGACTCGTCGACGCTGTTGGGATCGGCTTCCCAGGCTCTCTGCAGCTCCTCGAGGTACACGCTGCTGGTTCCGTCTAGGAAGCTGTCGGTGAGCTTGGAGAGGGGGACGGGGCGTGGGACGGGGGCAGCGTTTGATTTGAGCGATGTAGAGTGGAAACATCTCGCGTGAGAAGAAGGTAGAACCCTAGACTGAGAGAGTGTTCTTCGTATGGCAAGCTTTGCCAGAGAGGAACCAGCTGCTCTAAACCAAACCATAGCTTTTATCGATGATCTCCGTTTAACAACAAACCCTGAAAATGATACATTAAATAATTCAATTAAAATACTCAAAAAAAAAAAAAACAAAGTAGATAAAGAGTAACCTATTATAATATCTCATGCAAAGCACACACAAGAGTTTAGAAATCTGAAGCGAAAACAACCTATTATTTCGATAGTTTATCAGCGATCTGACCCATTCAGATCATGAAATAAAATTAGAAACCCCGAAAATTGCAGATCGGGGCTTAGAAGATTTGAGTTTGTGGTATTTACCGTGAGAGAGTATAAACATAAAAATTTCGAAATTAAGCAAAAATCAAGGGGAAGGAGAGAAGGAAAACGAACCTCCTGGATCAAAAGATGGAGGAGCCTTCTTCACTGAAGTGACAGAGAAAGAAAGAAAAGTAAAGAAACTGCACCGCTTTTAAATTATCCCCGTTTGGCTACAAGGATAAGTATATAATCAGCACGATTAATACAATAAACTGGGCCTTTAGTAATATTATTGGGCTTATCGGCCCACACTCGTAGCATTCGAATTCGTTACACTAATTAAAGAACACTAGCTTTTCTAAACAATTGCAGAAGTTACGGAGCTTGGAGATGAGTGCCTTGTAAATATAATCTAGTCTACGGTTTACGAATCTGAGGTAGATGATGATGGATGAGTCAATAGAACGCGCGAGATGCGAGGAACTAGCGAAATCTTCGTCCTTCTACCGGAAAGTTTACTCGGAGGTGAGTCATTGTTCATCAATGGGCCTTTTGATTGCTCGCAAACTCAATTTCTGGGGTGATGATGAATGATTGTAGTATCGGTTTGTAGATAGAGGAAGTTGGATGGGAATCACTAAGGAGGCTAGGTGGAGATTTAACGCTTTTCAGCTTTCACATTCTGTAAGTTGTTGGTGATGTGATGAGTCTAATTGCATTGTATTGGCTACTATAATGGTTCTCCAATGTTAGCTTTGTTGAATTTGTGAACATGTACAGAGATAATAAGGGAAGAACACACATCTTAGAACTTCAACTCGATAGGGACTATCCTAAATGCCCACCTTCCCTTTCCTCGGTTTGTTTTTCTTGTGTCCCTTTTGTGTGAACGTTTCCAGATACTCTCCTTAGTGTGTCTCTCTCTCTCTATTTAGGATGTGCCATACATGTTTACTTTAGAATGGTCAACGACCTCAAGGCTGAAGGATGTGATGCACCAGTTCCAAAAGGTACAACATTATCTCTTAGTTATCACTAATCAGCAAAGCAGATGATCTCAGTTTTTCTTCTTTTTTTTATTTTTTTGGTTGCTAATAGCATTTGAACAACCTTCAAGAATTTTGGTCTGTCTTGGATGATATCGACAAGTCTCTTTGTGTTGTTGATGCTAAGCAGCCATCTCGTGCTTCTCCTCTCCGTCGGATTCATGCTGGTTTAACAATAATACCTTTACTCTTTAGTTCTGTGTTATAGCTAAAATTTTACTTTTATTGTAATTGATTCGATGTTTTCAGGGAAGGATTGCAATATCATTGCTCATATCAACTTCAACGACCCTAAATCTCTACCAGAGTATGTGATTCTATCCAACACACAGTCACATTAACCTCTTTTCTTCCAACATTATTCAATAGTGTGTGTTACTTACTTAGACAGGTGCCGTTTTGTTGGTACTGAGCCTATAGCTGTGAACACCTTGCATATGCTATGGAGAAGAAATAGCAAAAAATGGTAAACCTTTTTGTCTATTATCTCCCGTTGTAAATCTCTCTTGATAGAGTCTTATAGCATGGAATTGTCAGAAAAACTGAACTTTGTTGGAAGCATGAATCAAAGCTAATTGGCAGGTCAAAGGAAAAATCATTCCCTGAGAACCTCGAATGTATTCTAGCTACTGAGCTTCCAAAGCCTCTAGGTCTCCAAGTGGAAGATGATCCTCAGCAAGTTGAATGCGGGATTTGCTATGCCCAGTTTCTACCAACCGGTGATTCCTTGAACCTTCATAAGTAATCATTTGCTGACAGTTCACTGACTTCTCATTTACTGTGACAAAAGATGAGGAGCTCGGAGCTAGAAGTGGGACGCGAACAGACTACACATGCGAAAACATCAGTTGCAACAAGTCTTTCCATAGCCTTTGCCTCACCGACTGGTTAAGGTCTATCACAACAACAAGACAGTAAGTTGAAACCTTAAATCCCTTCTCTCTCTCTCTCTCTCTCTCACACACACACACAGACACAAGTCTTATACTCTGAAGCTCATATATGATTTCAATTTCTTGTAGGTCATTTGATGTTCTATTTGGGAACTGCCCTTACTGTTCAGACCCGGTCGCAGTCAAAATCAACAACATGAACAAAATAGATTAGATAAATCATCACCATAGTCCCAAACCCATTCTTCCTAGTTATGATTTTGAATGCTCTAATGAAACATGATATAAAGTGAGAGTTGGTACAATGAGTGATGAGCGATGAGCAGTGAGGACAAAACTCCCTTTTTCACTGTTTTCATTATGTACTGTTTTAAGATAGAACTCATGTAGCTTTTCCAATAGGAAATGTGAATGTACCCTCATTTTTTTTCCTTCTGACCACTCAATTCCAGTGCTGATCTATCAATCACCATCAGTGTGTGAGTTTCTTCAAGCAATAACTATTTCACTTGCCTTTTTCTCCACGGCCACAAGCCTTCTCCAGCTGTTGTAGTACTGTCGGTGCCTTAAGAAATCGGAAGAAACCGCTTATCCTTTCCAGACCAATCAAAACCCATAAAATAAAAGATTAATAGTGGTTTGTATAATGTAAGTTTATCCTTGTCCACGTACAAATTACACAAAAGAAATATCAAATTAGTAAATCTGGTATGCTTATTAACTTTATAGTACTACTTGTTAGAAAACAAGTGAGAACTAGTTCGGTCAGAAAGTTGAAATATTAGATATGGAATCAAATTCCCATTAATTCTGAATGGTTTTCTTGGCATTTCTCTATGAGCTACACATTATTTCAACAAGTTCTGAACTTGATTAGACATTTTCTTCTTAAGGTTTAATGCAAATCTGACGCCTTTGTTGGAACTGGGACCATATGGCCAAACCAATTATATATATTGTCTTGTGCAACATATCATTGTGACATTTAAACATGGTTTATTCATTCATGTTCTTGTGTTCGTGATTTTTAGTGGTTTATCGAAAACATATGGTAAATTATAAGTTTGTAACTCCAAGGGAAAAACAATATAATATACGTACGTAAAGTTGTTTTCAAAACATTGCATACTATAACATTTTATATTTCAATTGCATAACCATATATTTATGCACACCACGTACTTGCGTATGTGCACAATTGCATAAAAGACATTACAATCCAATTTTTCTCGCAATTATATAAACGTACAAGAAGAAACATGATCATTGTACGTACGTCTTGTACATGGTATTATTTCAAGCATGACACTCGATTGGTGGGACAGGATACCTTGACTTGTCGGTACAATAATCATATACCATATGGTTTACTCTAACCCAACGGTAACGTCGAGCTTCCACGGCGTTAAGTGACTGATAAGCGTAGCCTTCCCACCAATTGTGAGGGTTCGATGGACAATTGGTGGGTCCAGGAACAGGACAGCCTTCGATGTCGAAATCTTTGTAATAAGCATAAAAAGGAGCTTTGCTCCAATCAATTTTCTCTAATCCTCCACGTGTCGCCCAATCATCGGCTTCCCATAGTGTTGAGTAAACTCCCATGGGTTGTGATGTTGGGTAGGCTATGTTCTTGGCTTGGTTGTTTTTGTATTCTCTTATTGGTACATCGTCCACGTAAAAACTAATCAACCAAAATATTACCACGTTAAATTATGGGGGTTTAGACAGTCAGTAAATAGTGAAAAAAAAAAGATTAAATTATACACGTCAAAAGTATATGAAACTTTAGCAATGAAATAAAAACTGAGAAGTTATAAAATATTCTAATGTACTTTTTTCATTTGGTTAATGGTGAATGAGAGGGAGAAGCTTACACAATGTGTTTGTGTGACCAAAGGATACTGTAAGTGTGGAAATCCAAAGATGGGTCGAACCAAAGATTAACCCTTTGTTCTCTATCTCCTTTGCCATGAGCAAATATGTTTGTTTGCACCGAGTAAGGTTGGCCACTTCGGTTTCCCAAGAACTCAAAATCTAGTTCATCCCGTACGGTGTCTGTATCCGAGTTCATCTACAGACATATGAATGATTAGACTATGTTTTGGATGCATATGCGTGTGTTTGTGGTGAATGTGTGAAGAAGTTACAAAACTTACGTAGAAGGCGGTGACCGTACCGGCAGAGTCGCCGGGAATGAGTTTGATCTTCATGCTCACTTTTCCGAATAGATACTTTCTTTTGGAAGAGAATCCACATCCTTATAGAAACGAGTTTAAGAAAATTACATAAAAGCTCATTAATGTTTGACATGTTTAAGTGGTTTAGTTTGGTTTACCAGTGCTCTGGTCAAGGACAAGTTGGATAGCTTTTCCACCGTCGACTTGACGGATGTGAGATCCCGACCATGCGGCTTTGAAATCCTCGGCGAATGTCGTAGGCCGTGCTGAAATCTTGATGAACATTAGCGTACAAAGAGTGACAATGCAAAGAAAATGAGTTTTGGCCATCATGGTCGGCCTTTATAACGATGAAAAAAATATGTTCGAGTGACTACTTGTGAGTTTGTTTTTAAATTGAGAAGAGAATGATAAGTGTGCATGCAATTTATATACGCAATTTTTTGTTGCCAATGGGAATCGAGGATTTAGGACGATGACGTGGATAGTGGTAGCATTGAACACAAGGGGACATCATTTAGCTTTCCACACAGCTAATTGCAAGCAGTCTCTTGCCCTACTCATTTATTAATCTCTTGCTAGTTTTTATTGTTAGCAAAATGCTACTAAAATTCTAAGGATGTTAATCACTGAATAACTTATGCTAGACTATATGCATCCCATCGACATGCCTAAAATACACAAATGTTATAAGAAAAAATGTTTTTAATCATCATCGTTTTCATATATGATCATTTTCTTAAATGATCTCAAAGCCATCCATTAGATTAATGTGAAATGTGCAGTTATAATACATTGTGTTTCAATTTTTTTGTCTATAGAAGAAACAATGCGAAAAAATATTGAGGCAGAAAATGTACATGAACGTGTGGCTTATAACCTCGAAAGGGTGTAATGTCTCAATCAAATGATGGTTGTGATACGTAACATAGAGAACATATGGTTCTAATTATTTTGACGTAGAGAATTTATAATATGAGGGTTTATATCCATTCATGTCTCCCCATGGGCCTCCTCTAACCTACCAAATACTTGTTTCTCTCCAATTAGATAAATAAATAAAGGATAAGAAAATTTACGCATATCTCGGATCATATTAGAGTTTGTAGAAAGCTGATAGTAATCTGGAGAGTTGCCACAAAGCAAATCTTCTTCACACTATAACATCAACGGAGTGTAATTCGGTTTTTTAACGTCTCCTTGCAATTTATAATGTTCCAATAAACTATTCTGTATTTAATATCTTTTTGAACATGGATAAATTTTGGCTTTGAATTACCTCACAAATACAGAAAGGGTCGAGCGTAGATCTAAAACAAACGTTTTATACCAAATCACATGGTATTTTGGTCTACTTTCAACTCAGACCATTAATTTAATTTAATAGGCCCATATAATAATGGCCATGTCTAAACTATATCCAATTTACGTTTGCTGTCCACTTAATTTAAACTTTTATTTCTTGTTTTTAAAAATTAATATTTTTGTGTGCAAATTTGACTAAGATCTTTATAATATTGTTTGAGAAATAAGTTTTTTACATGTCGCGCTCACGTTAACTCTCACGGTGGTTGATTACGATGATACCTTTAATGAATCAAATATATCTAATTATAATTATTAAATATTTTTTCTATTTTTTCTTTTTTATATATATTTTGTTTTTCTTTATTTTTTCAAATAACCAATATAACAAAGAAAATTTAAAAATTTAAAAAACAAAAATATCTTTTATATATATAGTGAAATTCACAATAAGGAAAGTTCACAAAATAATCATGATTTTAAAGTAAAGAAATAATTTTCCATTTTAAAATATAATCTTAAAAACATAATATATATTTTAAAAGTATTAAGTATTTTATTTAAATCAATCTATTTCTCAAATTATTACAAAATAATTTAAATAACATAAATTAAGATATCTTAAATGAATAAAATTTAATTTAATCTATCTTTTTATTTAATTTCCCTTTTATATTTTTCAAATAACATATATGATAAGTAAAATATTAATAAAATTTAAGACGAATACATTTTATATATATAATGTGATATCATAAAAAGGAAATTTTAGAAAAATAATATTGATATTAAAGTAAATAAATAATTTTCCCTTTTAAAATTTATCGGTTATGCTTTTATGTAACTTTGTACCTTTCATCACTTTATTTTACAATTTTGTTTTTCTAAATTAACATATACTAAATTACTAAAAAATATATATATATATTTACACATCTAAGATGAAAAACCAAACTAATACAATGAATAGAAATAGTTATACTTTAATTTGATGGAATATATGTAACACAATATACCCACAAAATGATTAACAAGACCAATTCAAATTTTTTATACAAAGTCAAACATTAAATTAAAAATAATATATTTTTATTTATAGTAATATTTTTATACATATAAATTATAGAACGGTTCAACACATTACAAATAAATATGAAATTTTCAAATAATATTATAAATATATTAACCAACTATTACAATTAAGTATTCTGTATAACTTACATATTTATATGCATAAGGTTTCAAAGGACTATCATTGTTGTATTTATTTATGTAACTTTGAATCGTTAACACTTTAGTTTACTTTTACTATTAAACAACATATATTGAATTATACGTAATTTTACTAAAATATGTTTACAAATCTAAGACAATAGTCAAACTACATCAAAATAAGAAAGAGAAATTCCCTTAGATTGATATTTTTAGTTTATTTTCACAAAAATAGACTTCAAGGAAGAAAATGACCAAAATAAGTTTTATTAAAGGGTAAATATGCATTTATACCCAAAGGTTAACTAATCTTAGACTTAGGGTTTAGAGTTAAGGGGTGGGTTTTGGGGATATGGTTTCAATTTTTAAAAAATAAAAATTAATTTTTTTTTATTGAATATCAAATTTATTGATCAAAATAGAATAATTACAGATCGGTGACTGAATTAATTAGCCTAGAGAACAAAAAGAATGAAAGAATTTGTGGCTGTTATGTTTATGAGCTAACTTCGAACCAGCGCCTAAGCAACCCCTCCAACGGGTGGCCCATGGTGTAGCATAGTGATGAAATAAGGTTCTGAATTTGTTTGTCAATAGTACGAGTAAGCATCTCCTCTGTGACGTCGAGAGTTCCGCTCTCTCCAAATGGTGTACACAACTGTTTGGAAAGCCATTCTCACAAGGATCGAGTCTAAGCGAGTACGGCCTGGTTGCAGCAGTGACACGATTGTGTCATCCCAGTCAGGCGTAATACCCTCTCCGATAAGTTGTCCCGCAGTGTTTAGCCAAATCATAAAAGAGAAAGGGCAAGCAAAATACAAATGCTCCCTTGTCTCATTCACCTCCCCACATAACGTGCAGCCCTGCGTGATGCCCCACAATCTCATTCTATCACCAGTGGACAACCGGTTCCTAAAAGTAAGCCATGCCATGAAAGAGTGGTGTGGCACAGCTTGGCTAAACCAGACTAGCTTCCTCCAGGTTACTCTCTCCTTTTTACTCCGCAATTGATTCCAGGTACTAGCTGAACAGAAACTCTCTTTATACTCATCCTGGTTATATCGCCACAGCGCTATATCAGCACCTGCTTGAGGAGTTGGAAACGTGAACGCGTTGATCTTCTCATAAGTGTTCGGGAAACTCCGATGACCTCTGCTTCGAATCTTCCAGCCATTCTCATCAACCACATCAGCAAATGTTGCCTGTCGGGCAACGCCCAAATATCTTATCCCTATTTCTCCAGTTTCATCCATAAGTTTCCCCATTCCAAGCCAGTTGTCGAACCAGAAAGACACTGATCTCCCATCTTTTACTTCATATCGCAGGTAGTCATAGGCCAGGGGACAAAGCCTTTAGAAGTTTACGCCAGACTCAAGAACCAGAAGCTCCCTCCTTTGCATCCCAATATTAAAAATTTCAAAATAAAAAGAGTCTATCTTGGTCATTTTATTTTTTAAATGTTATTTTTGTGACAAAAACTCAAAAATGACTATTTGAGAGAATTGTCCAATAACAAAACTAATCAAAATTTAAGATGAATAACAAAAATGTTATAGTTGAATCGGAAAAATAAATGTTATCTAATATATCCAAATAATAACCAAACAGTCGAGATATTATATATCCAAAATTATACATTTAATAAAAATAACATAATGTTATTTAAAACCAATCATATTAATTACAATATAAATAATAGAATAATTTAAAAATAAAAATAAAATTTAATAAATTATTATAATATATTTATTTTATAATATTTATACCGTGTATGGGCACGAGAAATTCACCTAGTATCCATGTAAATTTGTTTTTTCTTCGTCATAAAAAGGAGAAGTGGAATTGAATAAGAGAAAGAGATTAGACCATCTCCAATGGAAAAAATAGAATAACTTTATAATAGAGTTGGATGTTGCTCTAATTGTACTCTATTTTAGAGTGAAAAATAGAGTGATGAACAAAAAATAAAAAAATTACTCTATATATAGGGTAAAAACTAAGTTTACACTATTATAAAGTAGAAAATAGAGTACAATTGAAGCATTTTTAGTCTAAACTCTATTTTAGAGGGAAAAATAGAGCGGGGTTGGAGATGCTAAAGTCAAGGACAAAGTGGTTCACACGTAGCTCAGCTGGTTAGAGCAAAGGACTGTAATTAGAAGAAGAAGAAACAAACCGTTCGTATGGCTCTTGGTATTATGGATAATGAGCTAATAGATTTGATCCAGAAAAAAAAACAAAAACGAAAATAGCTTTACCAAAAGGTTCATAATACCCACAAATAGATCACACAAACGACAACAATCCAACCCAGAAAATAATGTTGTTTATGCTCTGCTTATTACAAAACCATATCACGACATTCTCACTTGGAATCTATCTAGAAAGCAAATATAGATATAAAATTACCAGCAGAACATAGTAAGGATCAGATCCTCCAGTCATACTCACATATCCCCTTGGAAACTGTTGAATCAGTGTTGAGACCATTGTATTATAGATACCTTCTTTAACCATCTCATAAACCGGACTCATCTCCCTCAACTTGTTTAACCGTAAGCTCTGACCGCTTTATCAATCTCTTCCTCAGTGGTAAGTTTACCGATCCCAAACCTAATCGAAGTGTGAGCCATAGCCTCATCCACACCCAAAGCTCTCAACACATAAGAAGGCTCCAAACTCGCACTTGTACTAGACACTGCAACTTCCTTCAAACCCATAAAAAGATACAGATTCAGATTTCAATAATATATAGACTCTCCATAGAACCATTCACCACAACCCCCATCAAGCTTCTCTTTAAACCCCATTCAGCAACCTCTTAATCCACTTCTCATCATACTCTCAATATCCTTCATCGCCAAGTCACAAGCAACCCCAAGGCCAACAGCTTGCTGCGTAGCAAATGTTCCACAGTATGATGTCCCTTCTCTTAACCTCCACCATTCATCAATGGCACGAATCATATCCTCGGCCTCCTAATAACATACATAGCACCAATCCTTTTTGGTCCAATTCATTGACATAAAATTAACATTCCAATTCTCAACATCAACCAGGTATGAAACCCAATCTTAAACTCCTTACAAATCCTTCCTCCAAAGGTTGCACAAGAACAAGACCAATCTCATTGTAGAATAGCCTCTGTCAACATCTCTAAACCATCAGTTTTCACCAGCCAAGTAAGTCACCTCGAAGCCTTCTCTTGCCTGCAAGAATCAAGGACGCCACGTGTGCTCAGTCTGCGTACCGTAATAATCCGATGTATAAGCAGCAGCAGCAGCAGCGGCGGCGGTAGACAGGTGACGACGACGGGAAACAGCGCCGTGTGCTTTTGTTAGACGCCATTGATTTGATTGATTCTCGTCTCTTATCTTCGATTGCTTCGCGCTATTGCCGAGGAGGAGGAAGAAGAATCTATGCTTATCGGAGGTGAAAACGATGAGGTCACAAGTGGTTTCGAGAGAATGCGAGAGAAGAAGAAGGCCTGTTGGGTCAGTTTATAATTAATGGGCTTGATGTTACTGCCCAATACCAAAAGTCCGTTTTTGAGTTTGTCAGGTAAATGTTGGTAACTCCACTAAGATTATTAACTTCATTGAAACCTTCAATAAATTTTGTTATAACTGGCAACATTTTATCTACGTCGCCTTCGCCGTAAACACTCGTCTGTCCGAATTAAGTGTACTAGTGACTAACATTTATCTTTCTTTCCCAAGTGGCCAAGACCCTTTAATTTTTCTTAACCTCTTATAAATGCTACATATTTCTTAGTGTATACGTACACTATCCATGAGGAAATGAAGAAGAAATACAAAATTAAAATTTTACAAAAGCTGGTGCGCTATTTAACTGTGATCCCCCCCCCAGCGATAAAAGTTACTATCATAGGGTTATTAGTCTGTTGAAAAACGAAATCACAGAGTTAATTTAGTTTAAAAAAATGGAAGGCAACGTATAATATAATGTTATCAATTATATGCCCCTTATGTCTCTTTTCTCACTTTCTTTTTATCCACGACACTCTCATCCACTTACGTTTTATGATGTTTTTTATATATGCAAGTTTTATATGTTTTTATGTTTTCTCTTTAACAACGTTACCCGTGAGAAAATATTCAATTATTGTTGCACAAAACTCCAATTATATACTCCAAAAGAATTCTATAATTTTAAAATAGTAGCCACCCCAATCTCTGGATGTTAAGAGCATGATGATTATTGGGGGTTCTTAGAGTGAGGTTTTTAGCGGAATATAAGAATCCGTCTCTTAACTTTTAACTAAAAAAATTAAGAACCGGTTCTTAAAATTCTTATTTAAGAACCGGTTCTTAGCTTTTTTAGTTAAAAGTTAAGAAACGGGTTCTTATATTCCGCTAAGAATTCAACCTTGAGAACTCTCCAATAATCATGCTCTAAAGTTGTACAACGGGACAGAACAGCACACGATTTTTTCATTTGTCGTGATCCGTGTGACACTCAACACTCCAAAGGACCGAGGGTGTTTTCGCCATTTTATTCTGTCTCTTAACAAGACAGCGTGCTATTGGGCTGTCGGCTTGAAGAGTGTAGCCCATTAGTATACTTGTGATATGGATCGCAGGGCCCAGTCTATTTAGAAATCATAATTATAATTATGAATCTCGTGACGCTTTATCGTGCGGTGTGAAGAATGTTTTATGAGACACGTGTCACGTGACAAGTTGACTGGGTCTTTCCTTTCTGGATGATAATAATTGGTGGTGAAAATCGAATCCAAAGACGAAGAAAGCTAAAGCTTTGATTCGCAATTATAAGAAAGCTAAAGTTTGTAATTGATAAATGTGAAATTTAGAATATATGATCATTACTTCACTGCAAAGGATAAACGACTACGGAATGCGTGCGAGTATAAAGTGTAAACTTAGTGTGTATGTGTATGTGTTTTTCGTCGTCAGTCTATATTTTATTTTACTAAATTATTAGGTTTATGCAAATATGGTAGAGAGCTTAGAGATTAAAGATCATTTCATACCAACATATTTCATAGGAAACGAGTGTTAAACCAAGAGTATTTAAACTCTGAATGTGAGTATTTTAAACTGTAAAGATGATGTTGTTGGATAATTCCAATTAAACTCATTAAAGTGAAGTTTGATGGTTTAAGGAAAAAGGAAAACATATCGAGCTTACGAATGTTTCCATATTATATTAGGAAAAAATTTAGTTTCGCCCTTAGGAAAAGATGTAGCTTCTTCCTATATAAAAAGTTCTCATGGAGAGATGTTCCATCAAGAGAAACACATTGAAAGGTTTAGTTTTGAAAGAGTTTCTAAATCTAATAAGAAGAGAAGTTCTTATAATCTTTGTGTTTGTGCAACTTCAATTGGTATCAGAGCCAGGTTGATGAGAAATCTGCAAAAGACCAAAATACCTTTCGAGTAGGAATGAGACCCTTCAAGGTGGAAAGGGAAGTTCGGTAGAGATTAGTTAGAAGATCCTAGAATTGTGGGAAGAACATCCTCAAAGCCACTCAAAGTAAACCTTGCGACTACGGGTGTCGAATGTCGAAGATGCGACAAGGCACCGAGAGGATTCGCTAGAGGAAAGGGCATAAGGTGTGTGGTCCTTAGCTTGAGGGGGAGAATGAGAGATGTCAATCCAGGTCCCATATTGGATAATTAGACAAGGAGTGTCTAATATATAAAGAGATGTCCAACTCTAATAGTACGAGGCATTTTGGAAAGGAAACCAAAAGTAAAACCATGCAGGCTTGCCAAAGGCCCAAAGTGAACAATATCGTACTAATCGGACAATATAGAGTTGGACATGGGCTCACACAATTCCAACAATCGGCAGACACTTTCTCTAAGAAAAACCCATTGAAATGTTTAGTTTTGAGAGAGTTTCTAAATCTAATAAGAAGAGAAGTTCTTATAATCTTTGTGTTTGCGCAATTTTAATTGGTATCAGAGCTCCAGGTTTCGAAGGTCGTTTACAAGAGGAGTTGTAACTTCGATCAAAACATGGGAGACGATTCTCAAGCACGTGATAAAGGTTTTGAGATGAAGAAGGACATACGATGTCCGATGTTAACATCGACCAAGTACACCGTATGGTCGATGTGAATGAAAGTTATGCTTCGTTTATACGAAGTTTGGGATACAATTGATCCAGGGAGCAATGATGCAAAGAAGAACAATATGGCGATTGCTCTAATCTTTCAATCAATCCCGTAGGCGCTAATACTTCAGATCGGAGAACATGATACATCGAAGAAGATTTGGGACGCTATCAAATCCAGTAACCTAGGTGTTGATCGCGTTAGAGAAGCAAGGTTACACACTTTGATGTCTGAGTTCGACAAACTGAAGATGGCAGACACAGACACAGTGAATGACTACGCAGGAAAACTTTCATGCTTAGCATCGAGAGCAGCCGCGTTAGGAGAGATAATGGAAGCATCAAAGCTGGTAAAGAAGTTTCTGAAGGGACTTCCAAGAACGAACTTCATTCACATCGTAGTTTCGTTAGAACAAGTGTTTGATCTAAATTCAACGGGATTCGAAGACATTGTTGGGAGATTGAAGGCTTTCGAAGAACGCATCAAAGAAGAAACCCAAGATGAAGATCAATCGAAGCTAATGTTTGTAAAGAATGATGCACAAGGTCGTGGAAGCCATAGCAACTCGCGAGGAAGAGGCAGAGGTAGAGGTTATGGTGGAAGAGGAAGAGGACAAGGAAGGTCTAATGTTTCTGATGGTCATAACAAAGGAGGAGAAGCTTCAGACAAGACCAAGAAGGACTAATCTAAGGTTAGATGTTGGCGATGCGACAAGATGGGGTACTTCGTGTCACATTGTCCTACACGACCAAGAGAAGAAGCTAACCTAACGGAAACACAAGAAGCATATGTGTTATATATGCATGAAGTAGTATTCCTCAACAAAGAGAGAGTGTTTCCTAAGAGGTTTGATGAATGCGATGGAAATACGAGTATATGGTACCTTGACAATGGTGCAAGTAACCATATGACAGGCAAGAGAGAGTTCTTCTCAAACCTAGATGAGAGCATCAAAGGCAAAGTCAAATTCGGTGATGGATCAAACGTCGAGATTATTGGGAAAGGTTCGATCACGTTCATCAGAAAAACAGGGGAGAGAAGAGCACTCAAAGATATCTACTACATCCCAAGTCTTAAACACAATATGATAAGTCTTGGACAAACAACCGAGATGGGTTGTGAGGTTAATATGAAAGAAGACTTACTGATGCTGAAGGATCCCTGTGGAAGGCTATTAGTACAAGTCGCAAGACAACCAAACCGATTGTACAAGACGCCAATGGAGGTTGAATATCCGAAGTGTCTTCAAATACAA
>NC_027750.1:35057072-35057660 GCF_000695525.1 Brassica oleracea var. oleracea
ACCTGGAAGCTCGTCAAGAAGCCGGCAAGTGTGAAACTGATAGGTTTGAAGTGGATCTATAAGATCAAGAGGAATGCAGATGGAATGGTTATCAAATACAAAGCAAGGCTAGTTGCAAAAGGCTACGTGCAACAACAAGGCATTGACTTTGATGAAGTGTTTGCACCAGTTGCTCGGATAGAAACCATACGACTACTCTTGGCGTTAGCAGCAACTAATGGATGGGAGATCCATCACTTAGATGTGAAAATTGTGTTCTTGAATAGAGACTTAAATGAGGATGTATACGTTACTCAACCAGAAGGCTTTGTGGAGAAAGGAAAGGAGGATCATGTGTAAAAACTTAGCAAAGCACTATACGGTTTGCGTCAAGCTCCGAGAGCTTGGAACATCAAATTCGACCGTGTTCTGAAGGAGATGGAGTTCACGAAGTGCACCAAGGAACCTGTGGTATATCAAAAGAAACAGAAGGGGGAGCTTCTGATCATAGCTATATACGTTGATGACTTGTTTGTAACAGGGACTTCACTCAACGTTATCAAGCAATTCAAAGATGATATGTCAAGAAGATTTGAGATGTCAGACCTC
>NC_027750.1:35057830-35057897 GCF_000695525.1 Brassica oleracea var. oleracea
TCATAGAATGCTTAAGGTATCTTCTTCATACACGACCGGACTTGGCGTTTTCGGTTGGTGTATTAAG
>NC_027750.1:35058027-35120232 GCF_000695525.1 Brassica oleracea var. oleracea
CCATAACATAGACGTTGATGATGGAAGAAGCACTACAGGGTTTATGTTCTACCTAGGAACATCGCCGATCACGTGGACATCGTGCAAGCAACCCACAGTGGCATTCTCTTCATGTGAGGCGGAGTTCATGGCAGCTACAGAAGCTGCAAAACAAGCAATATGGTTAAAGGAGTTGATGGTCGAGATCATGAACAAAGAAGACAAGAAGGTCGTGTTGAAGATTGACAACAAGTCAGCGATAGCCCTCACCAAGAACCCGGTGTTTCACGGTAGAAGCAAACACATACTCTCGAAGTACCATTTCATTCGAGAATGTGTGGAGTTCGACTTTATCGAAGTGAAGCACGTACCTGGAGTGGAGCAGAAGGCAGATATACTCACTAAGCCATTGGCAAGGATCAAGTTCGAAGCAATGCGCAAGTTCATCGGAGTTCAGAAGATCAACATACCTAAGATTCAAGTTGGAATTAAGGGGGAGAATGTTAGATAATTTCAATTAACTTGAGGAGCAAGTTAACTCATTAAAATGAAGTTTGATGGGTTAAGGAAAAAAAAAACATATCGAGCTTAGGAATGTTTTCATATTATTATTAGGAAAAGATGTAGCTTCGTCCTATATAAAGATTTCTTATGGAGAGATGTTCCATCAAGAAGAGAAACACATTGAAAGGTTTAGTTTTAAGAGTTTCTAAATCTAATAAGAAGAGTTTTCTAAATCTAATAAGAAGAAAAATTCTCATAATCTTTGTGTTTGTATAACTTCAGATGTTAGTTACCGTCTATGCATGTGCAAGAACGTTATAATGGTAGTAATAATTACATTTGAGATGATTCATTCCTAAAGCAATTATATCATAAAAAACACCGAGTTAGAGCATGCTTGGTAACACAAAGAATGTAGATAATGCAATAAAAATTGTTACTTCTATATCTTGTAATACTTATATAAACTGGCAAATGAACTTTACAGCTAAATTAAACTAACTAATTTGGAATACATGTATTTAAAATTCAAAAGTATTAGAAGCATATGGACACACATTTCTTACGTTGAATTTTGAAAACGTCTGTAAACAACAAGAAAAGAGGTACATGTATGTTGGTCATAAGCATAACCAATGAATCTTCTTCTTTATCCTTTCTAACGTCACCTCACCATTATAATTTTACCTTAATTTATCCCATATAGTTCACTTGGGAGATGATAATTCTCTTCATACAATCATCTCCTACTTCTTAATAAAAACAATATTACAGTCATAATAAGACAAGTAAGTACATATCACTACTCATGAAACTATCAAGTACACTAGTGATTGTAAATTATTGAAGCAACGTTACAGTTAATTCCATTTTTTTTTTATTGTCAATGTATTGGTCATGAGGGAAGATCGAATCTCACTTAAGAATAGTCTAGTTTCTTCTCATTGGCATTTGAAATTAATGGTTAATTAACTCTGTGTTCATTTTTAATGTATTGTCGATTTAATTAAATGAATAGATGTGTTATATATTGCAAAAATAAGGTCCAATCTTTACCTATACCATATGCTGCGATATGAAATGATATGATATGATATAAAAATAACCTATACGTACCATGAATCACTTCATCTACTAACTATTTACGCCATTCATTTTTACTTCGTTCAGTCACATGTCACGAACACACAATGTGTCATTACAAATGTACGAACTTTATTACATTTCAGCTCAACTATTCATAGTCCAGGAAAATGTGATCTAAGAAATATAAAGAGTATACTTGTTTTAAGTTGTTCAAAAAAAACAAAAATATAAAGAGTATTTGATCAAAAAAGAAAAAAATATATAAAGAGTATTAATTAGTAGATTCACTAGTAGTGTACATGTATCAAATAAAGTAAGGGCATTATCATGGATCTTACATAATTAGTCACTTTGCTATATTTTATGTGTTTATATACTGCTAGTGATAGCAGGTGAGATTTAGTTTCTTATTTTTGTGTGAATGTGTGTGGCAAGTGTAACCAACATGTTACTCTATAGTTTGAATATTTTTAAATTAGAGGCTAAAACAAAAACTTTACTTCTTTCTATAAACGGTATTTGACATATCAAATCAGCGGATTAATTTAATTTACTCTCATGTAAAATTTTCTTATTTGTACTTTACCTTTGTGTAAGGATTCTCTTAGCAACTACGAGGGATGGGACATAACTGTGTCGGCGAAAACAATGAAACCAAGAAAATGACAAAACGGACCCATTCCAACACAGTGTACTCCTTTCTTTCTTTTCAACGTGTCTCTGTCTTTTCACAATCATATTTTCCACGTGGCATTTTCATGCATAAAGGGCTAAAACATACGAATAAAACTGTTGGATTGTTTGTATGCGCTATATACATCCGATAGATAGGCCTGTAGCGTAGATACAGAGCAATGTAAACCATTAGAAAATTGGTCTTATTTTCAGTGCTTATGAGTTGTCACAGAGGAAAGTTCTTTGAGATAAAGATAGTTTGTAGTATTGTTTATTGTATTGAACAAAAAAAAAGAAAAAAAAGAAAAAAAAAGTAGTATTGTTTATTGTATATTATTCACTATCCGAAAATTACGCATATAATGATAGAATATAAAGCTGAGACGAAAAGACATTATTAACTATTTCTTTTTCTTTTTCACCTTTGTGATCCATCAAACATGAATTTTCCATGGATGCATAGTAGAAATAGTTGTTGTTATGTGATGAAATCGTGATCAGGCACGCATTGTGGATGTGTCTATCAAGGAAACAAAAGTACCTTTTGTTAGTTTTTGTTTTGTTTACAAAGTATCTTTCATGTGTTGAATTTTATATTTTTTTAGCATATTTTGCAGTGTTACTCGTTATATACGTGCTTGGGCTACAGTAAAAAGAGAAAAACATATAACCATGCACTCACAGGTTTTCTACGTAGATAAGAATAATAATTTGCATGAACACAAATTACCATAGTATGATATGAACCAATTTGGATTATATACGGAAGCACGTTAATTAGTAGATTTTTAAAACTTGCAACTACGTTTTCCCCAGTATTAGTTATGTAGTACTCCATTACTAGAGTACACTAATTAAAATATAATGCAGTAGCATTTGCCTAACGCCAAGTTCAACGGCACGGTAAAACGTCAAAATAGCGTGTGATGTGATGTTTTTTTTCTCCAACCGAACGGCATATGCAAGTGCATTTTAGTGTGATTTTATTTTTTGTTACAGTGTCACACAATATTTGGTGTAACACTGTAGCAACGGCAAAAGTTTTTTTAAAAATTTTTATTTATTTACATAAAGACTGTTTATTCTATACATTGTTTAGTAATGTTTGGTTATATTTGATTTCTATGATTATTTTACAATTGGATCAAATATTTTAAAAATGTCATAGTTATTTGGTTATATTAAATTTTAATTAATATGAAATATTAATTTATATATATATATATATATATATATATAATTAAAATACATTAAATATTAATTTAAACATTTGAAATATACATATTTTTTTCAGTTACAGTTTTAATATTATTTTAAATATTCTAGTCATAAAAATAATTAATATTTATTAAAACTATTAAAAACTAAGAGAATCTTGATTAATAATATAATAATAAAAAATATTCCTTTTTAGTGTAATATTTGATGTTGTGGTTGGAGACTCAAAAAAGTTTAGTGCTAAAATTATACTAAAATAGTGTAGTTTTGACACTAAAATGGTGTTATAGATTGGAGATGCCCTAATATTGTCATGCATAGGGTTTCGTGAGAACCCCTACCAAGCTTTCACTTAAATAGTTAGCACATCAACTAAGCCTTTAATCAACTCATAAAAATGCCAGCAAACTTCATAATAGCAGCTACCTAAAAGTTTGTATGCTTGACCCAAGTTTTCTGATAGAAAACCTAGACGAACTATAAGATCTACAATCATCAATGGAAACTACATATACAGCCAAAAGAAACCAACTAAATGTTAGTTGGGTGGGGCTTATATTTATGATCTTAGGAGAAATCATAAATGTTTTACATAGACTAGAAATTGCTTCATGAGAAGGGAAAAGAGTTAGATAAGGAGATGTCATAAAAAAACATTTAAGACTTAGGTTTATAGATAGTTTGCATGTGGAAGAAAATTTGGTGAGTGAGATAGCTAGGTTTCATTTTCACTGTCTTACTCTTTACCTTTAACTCATAACCAATCATTATTCCACCCTCCACGTTTATATTACCTTTGATCTCTCTGAATTTTCCCACATGCATTGTTCTCTTTAAACTTTAATTATTGTTCCAAGTTAAAATATCCATCGAAACCGCTAAAGCCAACCGCAATCATATATACATCGCTTTACATGTGCAATTCTTAAACCATCTACGATGTATTCCTTTATTTTTATCTTTAAAATAAAAGAAAGATGGGTTTTACTTCAATGTGTTTCTTTAAAATAGAGATCTCTACGTATAGAGTAAAATATAGAGAAATGTTATTTATTCTTTTATAAATAGAGAAAAAAATAACAATCTCTATTTTAGAGGCAAAAATAGAGATGGAGTAGAGTGATTTTACCTCTAAATGATATTATAGAAGTAGAAATAGAGCTGAGTTTGGAAATGCTCTTAGCAAACAAAAAAATACATATGTGCAAGTATATATTCATCAATCTATTAGAGCATCATTGCGTTTATACCTTAGCCACATCATAAAATACGTTGCTAAACAAATAAACAATCATGTATTTTTATCTTCAAAAAAAAAAAAAAATCCATGTATTTGTTGTATTTTGTTTTAATTGTGAAATATACCCATCTACTAATATTTGTTGTCGGAATCATGTCAAGGTGAATGAAAATTACGGTGATTCTTAGTAAAGACGATCTTTAGATCACTTGCAGTTGCAGATGCAGATGCGTGACGCTACAGCAAGACATGCAAGAGTATTCCACATTAACGCATTAATATTCACTAATTTCAAGACAAAACTTTTAAATTCAACCCAACTGTACACCTTGATTCAAACAAACTACAAACTAAACTGAACCAAATTACGATAATGTGAAAGCCGAGTAAAATGAAACACACTTAAAACAAAAGGCGTCAAAATAAAATTACCACTTAACCGGACACAAGCACAAACCGGGACTAAACATGGGTAAATAAGTGATTAACAACCAAATCTCATTGCTAATATTATCATCTCTTACCGGAACCCTAGTTTTAACACTCTCAGAGATCGAGTAGATCCGGCTGACCTTGACCACCCTCTGTCGTTGTTTTCTCCTCTCCGGCTAATTCCGTCGCTGGCTGATCCTTCGACGGTGGCATCTTGGGCACCTCAGTGAGAATCTGAACGACTTCTCTCATCGTAGGTCTCTCAACGGCTTGTTCTTCGACACAGAGCATAGCCACGTAGAAAACGTGCGTCACTTCGTGAATAGGAATAGAAGAAAGTCTCGGATCCAACACTTTGAGAACAGAGTCCTTGTTCGAATCAGTCATCTTACGAACCCATTGCACGATATCGACTCCGTCGCCGAACTCACCGACGGGTTTTCTCCCGGTCACGAGTTCTAGAAGAACCACACCGAAACTGTACACGTCGCTCTTCTCATCTACCTTCAACGTATACGCATATTCTACACAAAACAACAAAGATTCTATTTAGAAAACAGAGCAAAACAGAGCGTAAAGTTTGAAACTTTAAGATTATTTTATCACCTGGAGCTATGTAGCCGTAAGATCCAGCGATCGCAGACATACATTCAGAAGTACCGGAGTCTTGTAAGAACTTGGCGAGACCAAAGTCAGCGACATGAGCTTCGAAGTTTGAATCGAGAAGGATGTTGTTCGACTTAACATCTCTATGAACAATCAGCGGAGAACAATCATGATGGAGATAACAGAGTCCTTTCGCAGCTTCAAGAGCGATCTTGTAACGCGTGTCCCAATGCAAGTGTCCTCCTTTCTTACCGTGCAACACCTCACCGAGACTACCGTTAGGCATGTACTCATACACAAGCAGATTCGTCTCATGGTTGGAGCAGAAACCGAGCAGCCTCACGATGTGTCTGTGTCTTATCCTCCCCAAGGTCTGAATCTCCGCGTTGAAGCCGTGATCGTGGGAAGACCCGCGGGACATCGCAGCGAGTCTTTTCACCGCGACTTGATCACCGTTAGGCATGGCGCCTTTGTAGACGATCCCAGCTCCTCCTTTGCCTATGATGTTGTCTTCTTTGAGAGAATCCAAAACGTCGTCGCAAGTGAAGTCTAGTCTCTGGAAAGCTGTTAGCTTCCAAGCTCGCGACTCGCTCGCCTTTTTCAACGACCTAGCTTTGATGATAGCCGCGACGGCGAACGCGATGGAGCAAACGAGTAGTCCGAGAACGAGCAGTAGCTTCATAGAAGCGGATAAAGGTCCTTTGCTATGACTCTGGTGAGCACCACCGTCTTTGCAAGGACCAAGGTAAGGACCGCAGAGGTCAGGGTTCCCCAAAAACGACGTGTAGTTGAAGTAACTGAACTGTCCGGTTCCAGGAACTAAACCGGAGAGGTTGTTGTAAGAGAAATCAAGCGAGGTTAAGCTCTGCATCGACGAGATCGAACCGGGGATCGATCCGATGAGATGGTTTCTCGACAAGTTCAAGTAGTTTAATATCCTCATACCGGTGATCTCTTTTGGGATCTCCCCGGAGAGCTCGTTGCGGCTTAGGTCGACGAAGGTTAAGAGCTTGCAACGGCTGATCTCAGGAGCGATCCGACCGGAGAACAAGTTGTGGCTGAAATCGATCTTGGAGAGCTGCTGGAGCTTCCCCACCTCCGAAGGAATCGGACCTTCGAACTTGTTACCGTCGAGGAGAAGCTTCTGAACTCCGGTGAAGTTTCCGATAGCCGGTGGTAGTTGACCGGAGAGTTGGTTGTTTGATAAACTTAACTGACCTAGGTTGACCGACACGCTCCCGGTTACCGGTAACTCCCCGGTTAAGTAATTATCTTGAAGCTCCACTTGAGTTAGTTTCGGTAATCCGAAAAGGCCTTTAGGGATCGACCCGTTTAAGAAATTCTCGCCCATTCGGATCCGGGTCAGAGACTCGCATTTCCCGAGAGACTCAGGGATCGAACCGAAGAGAAAGTTTCCCAAAGTGATTAGAGTCTCCAGCTTGTTACCGGCGCACATGTTCGGCGGTAAAGTCCCCGTGAGTTTGTTGGAGGAGAGATCCATGAGGTGGAGCCTACCGTTCTCCCCGAGCTTCTCCGGGATGCTTCCGGTGAAATTGTTTTCCCAGAGCTGCAGCACTTCAAGATCCGGCAACTCTCCGATGAACTCCGGTATCTCCCCGTGGAGCTTGTTTCTGAAGAGATTCAAAAGCGTGAGGTTCTTGAGGTCGGAGAAGCTCGACGGGATCTCTCCGGTGAACATGTTGTTAGACAGATCCATCGATTTTAGGCTCGAGAGCTTCCCGAGCTCCCAAGTTAACGGACCTGAGAAGACGTTCACTTGGAGGAAAAGCGTGTCGAGCTTCTGGAGCCTTCCGATTTCCGGCGGGATTTCTCCGTTTAATCCGCAGTTAGCAGCGTCGAATCGTACGAGCTCCGATAGGTTTCCGATCTCCGGCGGGAGACCGTCTTCGAAGGCGTTGAAGTAGCCGATGTAAAGCTCCCGGAGAGTCGTTAAGTTTCCGATCTCCGGAGGGATTTTTCCGGTGAGCTCGTTCCCGGAGACGGCTAGATACTCGATCTCCGGCCAGGTTCCGTAAGAAGGCGGGATCTCTCCGGCGAAGTAGTTCCCGCCGAGGTGGAGATGGCGGAGCTGGGTCAGGTTGGTGACGGAGAGCGGCAAGTCTCCGGTCATGTTGTTGTTGTAGACGTCGAGGACGCGGAGGTTGGCCAGTCCAGAGGAAATCTCGTCGGGGAAGGAGCCGTTGAAGACGTTGTTCGAGAGGTTCAGGTGGCGGAGACCGGAGAGGTTCGAGATCTCCGGGGGGATTGGGCCGGAGATCTGGTTATCGGCTAGAGAGAGGTTCCGGAGAAGAGGCAGATGAGACACGTCTCGGGAGAGAGTGCCGGAGAGGTTGAGGCTCGAGAGGTCGAGAGATGTCACGTGGCGGCGGGAGACGTCGCACGTGACGCCGGTCCATGTGCAGAAGCTGGTTGTTGGTTTCCACGAGGCGAGGGGGGAGTTTGGGGCGTCTCCGGTGAGAGAGGATTTGAGGGAGAGGAGGGCTCGGAACTCGGAGATTTGTCGGCCGGTGGTGAAGGAATGAGAAATGTGGAGGAGGAACAAAAGAAGAAGAAGAAGCTTCATCGTTTCTCTATCTCTCTCACTCAGTCTCTTCTCTGTGGGAGATTAGGTTAAGGAACTTTTGAGATGGTGTGAGTGTGGTGAGGGTAAGTGAAGAAGTAGAAGAAGCTGAGGAGGGAGTGATTTAATTTTATAATTTTATTAAATGATGTATTCGTAATATTCGTTTATATTATATTTATTAAGTAAATATTTTTTTTTTGCATCTTAAACTATCTATTTTTTTACCAATATAACTATATTAAATTTTACATATTTTAATTAGAATATTTTTAATATCTTTACCTTTTTATTTGAAATGCAACTCAATATTTTTTTAACAATTATAACAAAATATTTAAAAAATATTTTTAGAATTTATTTGAAAAATACGAAAATTACATTTTAAATTAAAATTATCCTAAAATATGATAAGTTTTGATGTAAACAAAAACTCAAATTATATCAAAAATAATGATATTCAATAATAATAACAATTTTAATTGATTATTTTTAAAAAAATACATTTACAAAAATATTGTTCGAAAGAAAATTCATTTATCTTTCAAATATAAAATGAAAATATTATAATTAAATAATAAAAAATATAAATAAAAACCATAAATTTAGCAAATGACAACTGAGTTATATTATGCTAAAATTTTCTTTCTAACAATTTATCAAATGACAAATGAGTTATGAGCAAATAATACCATATAATTTTAAAAAACATAGTCATTCTTAAATATGTTTTGAATAAATAATTATTTTTTAATTTAATCAACTGAAAATAATATCTGTACAATTGTGTGAGTCAAATTCTAGTTTTATTGATGCATGTTATATATTAGTGCTGTATGTTTTAGGTAACCTTTTAATGATGCACGTTTTTAAGAATCTCCATTATTAAAATTATGCACGTAAGAATAACTCATGAGTTTTTTTGGTTGATTAAATGACATTATGTCCAAATTTATTTAAGGATATTTCATTAAGGTAACTGAAAAAGACAAACAATAAAATAGGAAGTTTAAATTCATTTAAGCATATTTCATTAATGTAACTGAAAAGACAAGTAATAAATTAAGCAGTTTTATTCGTTTTATGATATTTCATAAATGCAACTGAAAAAGACAAGAAAAAAAAAAGAGTTTAATTAATGAAGTAAGAACATTTTCGAATGGGTACTTCTCTTTTAATAATATAGATTGCTTTATTTTGAAATTTATTTTTTTTATTACCGAAGGTGTATAATTTTCCGACCAAAGTAGATTGGTGCCACGTCAGTTTTCTGTATTAATAAATATAACTATACTAGTATTACAGTCTGGCATAGCCGGGTCTAATTAACTGTTTTTTAAATTATTTAAATATTGTCATAATTTTTGATCAGAATAAACTTTTTTACAAAAATATTATATGAACAATAGCACATAATATTAGAAGTGTTGCGTTAAAATAAAGCAGTTGAAAAAGTACAACAATAACTCATATTATTATAAGATGGTAAATGCTCGTAGAATTTTTCAAAAATAAATAAAATATAAAATATAGTTAAATATTTTACTTGATCCATTAACTTATTCAGTGATTTCTTCCCGGATGAATGATGACCAGAGAACAACGAGGAATAATGCATTCCCTAACGTTCCTAAAAAATATCATCATTCACAAGGAATAATTTTTTATTCTCATTCCCTATCACTACTTTTTTTTGTAGAGAAATAAAGAACAAAAATATTTCTTGTTAAATTTGAAAAAGAACAACCATTCTTTTTCATTTCTGCAATTTTATTTCTTTACGTTATTTTTCTATTAGTTCCTCTTGTTTCCATAATGGTCACCAGTCGAACCCTTAATATATATTAATATATATTAATTTGGTTTTGGTGAATCAAATAAATTTACTATTACAATTTTTTACATTTTAAAATGTGGATTTCATTGACATTTTATTTACTTTACCTAACATTTTTTTTTTTGAAAAGCACACATTCAAAACAAAATTAACCCACATTGCTTATGTGATATAACAAACTAAGTCCCACATTGGAGAATTAGACAAAGAGAGTAGTTTACTTTTTATAAAATTATAGTGAATTGTTATGTCTTGATGAAAAATTGCCATAGTCGACCTTGCAAAAATGTTATTGTCGAACTCAATTGAAACTACTGAAAAAATATTGTTTTCAAGTTTCAGAAAATGAAACATTAACCAATAAATCTAAATTTAGTAAGGAGAAATAGTAAAAAGTGGAAAACATGCAAACCTTATTCGTGAGGCCAAAGCTTGAGGTTTATTCCTTTAGTAAAGTGGAAAATCACTGCGTGAGTGTAGTTTTATAAGCTTTCCTCGAGAATAATTTTGTTTATGCTCCACCCCATCTCTCCAATCCGTGACCTTCATGGCATGTTTTAATGGATAAAGGAAGCTTCAAAGTTAGATATACTGTAATGATCTAAAGTCAAGTATATTAAAAAAAATATATATATTCAAAATCATCATTAGTTTCAATTTCTTCAGAAATGACCATACCAGTATCAATCTTTTCCTAATGTGATTTAAAACTCCACTGCCACAATCCACTTGATGCTTTGAAAATGGTTCAAAGACAACTTTATTCGACCCTTGATATCTAAAATCTTGTTGTGATGAACTTTACAGTAAAAATCCAGAAAATGAATAACAAAAGTTTTGAACTGGTGCAGAAAAATAAGAAAGATGATTTAAAGAAACCGGTGGAAAACAAAAATGAAATTTTAGTAGAGAAAAAGAATATGTTTTTTTTTTGAAAAAAAGAGGTTAAAAATCGTGGTCAACTATTGTGAATGTAGATGAGATATATTTTGAGAAAAAATAGGATGTAATTGCTTAAAATTAGGGATAGAAAATATTTTGCTTTGAATCAATTGTTTTATTTTATTTTTAAAAGCATTTCCATATGTCAAATTTTGATTTGTTAAGTGACTTGTGCTTTAGTATATAAGAGATATTTTTAAAACTAAAAGGTTCCTAACTCATAACTATTGGATGTGGATAAACAAGATTATACTAGTCCTGATTAATAAACAGATTAACTGATATAATGATCAAGTTTTGTAACAAAATAGAGTATAAATTGTCGTTATGTTTAATTTATCTGATATTATTCTTCACTTGGAAAAGGTTTCCGTCATTATGTATTCTAATCAAACTGAGTAAACTTTGCAAATATATCAAGATTCAAACCCTTACGTTTAGACTAAATGAATATACAACTTTATAACTTGTACGATAGAGAATATACTATTATCAGAGAAGGTTCATTTATTTTGTTTTGGAAACTTGTTGTTTCTCCACGACCCAAGTATTGACAAAAACTGATATAATTTCTCATTAATACGACTACATGTCTTTTAATACATTCTTCTAACAATTCACATAAACAGAGTATTGTTGTTGACCAAATAAAACAAAAATCACAACAGGAAAAACAAAAAAGCACAGGTAATTATAGGAAAACGACAAAAGCTAAAAAGATCGTTTAATCCCATACGTAAGTTTTTTTTTTTTTTTTTTTTTTTTTTTTTTTTTTTAATTCCCATACGTAAGTTAATGATGCTTTAAAAGCGATAAACCCAATAATGCTTTAACGGTTCAGATGCTATCATTCCTAGGGCATCCAATGGCTGAGTCAAAAGGTTTACCAATCGTAGGACCGGCTCTGTAAAGCGAGAGGTTTACATAGTAATTGGGCCGTATGTGTTGGGCCCATGTGTCCGAAAATCAGATCTTGAATTATTATGTTCTTTTTAAATTATGCCTTTTCATGTTACAATGCAATCGTTTTACTATTATTAATTGTTTTATACTTTTATTTTCTGATTTCGATATTATATGAAGAAAAACAATATTCCAATAGGTTTATATATACCGAGTACTGTGATATATTTAACCACATATTAGCTACCTAGGTATATACGAAATCAGATAATATAATAAAATTCATCTCTGATTCATATAATATATTGAAAAAGCGATAAAAATGTGAAATGTATAAATTCACATTTGATCCCCATAAAAGTACAAATTGGAAAAGCTACATGGAAAAAGATAATGCAAATGATTAATAATTATTAAAAAGTAATGATATTGCTGGTAATAGGAAAATAACCAAAAAAAGACTTTGGCCAATTAGTTTGACTGAAAAGGACTGCAATTACATTCTTGGCCTTGAACTTTAATGGACTGGTCGTTGCTTTGCGAGGGGATTACCAAACCATGCGTGAAATGACGTAATTATCCTAGTTCGTTCGATTAATGCACCAGACTGAAGAGAGGAGACTATGGGTGCCATGGTAATTTGCTTGTGTGAATGGAGGCCGTAATTAGCAATCCAGCTAACGAGGCTGCTACAGTTCACTGTCACTGATCTATCTATTAAAATGAATTCTCCATTCACAGTATATATAATAACATATACTGATATATGTAATATTTTAAATACAATAGTGTCAAAACTTTATAATATATCATGTAAACTAGCCAGCTGACCAAATATTGATTTTAACCTAGTAATAGTGGAACGTTAGTTGTTATATACTTTTTAGACTTGGTTAGTGAGAAGAATAATTCACTTTCTTTGCAGTATCTTACTAAACGTCTAGGTATCTAAAATAAATCACAAACCATATCCGGAAAGCTTATTTATTTACGAAATCCGATATGGTGAGCATGTGTGAATGAAACTTTATGTAAGAAACTTAGTGGGTTTGATGAGGAACGTTGTGGGAAGTAGGTGTCGAAGGAGATTCGTTTCTTGATTTTATACTTAGGCTTTCTCTTCCCTATTTCCAACCTTTAAATTTTAAAATTGCCTTGAAAACTGAAATTTAAGTAAACCAAAAAAGTTCAAGTTAACCGAAAATACTAGTACTGGATGAAGCATAAAGAGAGAGACATTGGGTTAAGAGTAATTAAGAGAAGAATCCAAAGCTCAAATATAAATTAATGCAACCATTGGAAGCACGTTGTATCCATTACTAAGCTTTTGTTTATTTGTTTTTCTTTATTCTATATCTAATCGCATCGTCTCGTGTAGTGTTCCTTTCTGTCTCCTTAAACGCACATCTCTATAAGGATTCTTACTGTATTAGTTTTTAGTTTTTTAGTTTTTACTCATTACACAATATTGATTCAAATCTTTGCTCAGCTAAAAAAAATTATTCTGATTTAATAGGGGAAAATACCAAAACAGAACAAAATTTTTGATATGGTTGTCCCTGTAATATAAACTAGGTGGATGCCAGCGATTTCGTGGTTTTGAATGTTTTGTAACAATATATTTATTATGATTTTTCAAATTAAAATATATTTTTATCATTATGTGTTTTTTGTTAAATATTATTCTAAGAATGATTTTTTTTTAAAAAAGGACAAATACTTTTTGATAACCGTACTAAAATTAGTTATATATTATATTCATGATTCAGTTTTTAATAAAATTACTTAAGTTTTGAAGGTATATAATACTGTAATTTTTGAAATATTTTATATAGTTTAGAAATACTTGATTCCTAAAAATTATTTTATGAAGCATTATATATATTATATAAATCACATATTTAATTACCATAAATTATTTTGTGCAATATATTTAGATCGTTTGGATAATGATAAAACTGGTTATTGAACTGATTTTCTTACTCTTTATTTACATTTGAAAATAATTAACAAATCAAATTATGATATTATTTCTCAAACCCTCTGTATGATCGACACCGAATAAAAAATTAGTTAAGTGATTTCTCATTAAATATAAAATGAAATTTCAAAATAGATTTTATAACCTCATATCATAATTTAAAACATATGATAAGCTAAGATAAATAATTTTATAAATGTATTTATAATTTTATAAATGATTTATAAAGCTTGTATGAATTTTATTAGACATTAATAGTTGTTATAATACATTATATACAAATATAAGGCTTTATATAAGAATATAAAACCATTATATCAATTTTAATAAAAAAATGTTTCTTATTTTCTGTAGTTTACAAATATAAAAATTGATCAAACATTATTATTCTTTCTATAGTTTCAACAAATAGTTACGATAAATAATTATTTTTAATATTATGTAGATTTTTTCCAAGTGATATTAAATGTTTATAGACTTATTTTTGTCTTTTAAATTTAATTAAATATACAAATATAAGGTTTTATATAAGAATATAATATCATTATATCAATTTTAATAAAAAATATTGTTTCTTATTTTATGTAGTTTAAAAATATATAAAAAATTGATCAAACATTATTATTCTTTCTATAGTTTCAACAAATAGTTACCATAAATAATTATTTGTAATATTATGTAGATTTTTGCCAAGTGATATTAACTGTTTATAGACTTATTTTTTTCTTTTAAATCTAATTAAAATAAATTAAAATTAAAATTAAAAATTATTGACCAATCAATTTATAATAATTTTTTAAGATTTCATAAATAATCGGCACATAAACAAAAATCTCTTAAGTGACTTCTCAATTAATATATAGTAGGGTAGTAGGATGAGATTTTAAAAAGATTTTATAAATTAATTTATAAGCTCTTATACATGACTTACAAACTCTTATAATAATTTAAAATATACAATAAGCGAAGATAAATAATTTGATAATTTTTTTTATAAATGATTTATTAAAGCATATAATATGAACTTTAGAAGATGTTTATAGTTATTATGATAATTTATACAAAATATAATGTTTTTAAATAAGAATACAAAATCATTATATTGATTTACATAAATTGTTTGTCATTTATTATTTTATGTATTTTATAAATATAAAAATGATCAATTTATTTATCTTTCTATAATTTAAACAATTAGTTACCATAAATCATTATTTGTAATAGTTTGTAAATTATTTGGCAAGTGATATTAATTGGTTATAGACTTATCTTTCTTTTTAGATCTAAATAAAATAAATAAAAATTAAAAATCATCGACCAATTAAATTATAACAGTTCTGTAAGAGTTCACTTATGATTGACACGTAAGCAAAAGTCACTAAAGTGACTTCTCAATTAATATATAGTAGGACCCATTCTTAAATTGTCCTTTTAGTATAATATTTTTTATAATTCTTAAACTAACATTTGATTAATCTAATTAAACATATTAAACTAATAAAAATTTAAAAAATTTAATTTTAAAAAATGTGTAACAAAGGGAAAGGAAATAAAATAAAAACAAAAAGGCAAAACACGTAACCCTTATGTTTGGTTTCTCCGCCTCTCTCTCTCGCGAGACGAACAAGATGGCGATCTTGTGCCTTCTCTGGTGAAATCAACGGCAAGTGGTGAAATCGAGCTTCTGTTCCGGTGTACCCCTTCTCCCTGCCTCTGCTTCTTTCCACCTCTCCGCTTATCTCTACTTCTCTCTTCTTCTCTCCGCCTCTCCGCTTCTCTGCACCTATCTGCTTGTCTCCGTCTCCGACACTCCGCTTTTCTATGCTTCCCTCTGCCTCTCCGCCTCTCCGCTTCTCTCCACCTCTCCGCCTCTCTGCTTCTCTCCACCTCTCCGCTTCTCTGCCTATCTCTTTTTCTGACATCGTGTTCACCTAAGGTATTATCTCCAACTTTATATTTTTTGGTTTCATTTCCTCGATCCGGTTATTGTTTGGATCAATTGATATTTGTTTTGTTTGATTTTTGTGAATTGATTCCGCTTGACATGGGTTGGTTAATTGATTTCGTTTCTGACCAGGATGATAGTCTCTGTAATTCTGACATTTGAAAATAATATTCTATAGACACTAGAGTTATGAAAACAATTTTACTTGTAGTTTGTCTATGTTTGCTAGTGACAATTTGATTTCGTTTGCTTATAGTTTGATTCTCTTTGCTTGTAGCTCATACAATGTCGTATTTGGTTTCATTTCTATAATGATGTTTTGCTTGCTTATCATGCGTACAATGTTCAACTTGTCACTACTAGTAGTTTGTCTCTGTTTGCTAGTGATAGTTTTACTTGTAGGTTGTCTCTATTTTCTATTGAAAACAATTTTACTTGGGTTGGTTAATTGATTTCATTTGGTTGAAGTTTGTCTCTGTTTCACTATAACAGGATGATAGTCTCTATGTTTTTATATAAAAATCTTCACTTAGTTTTCTTAACTGATTATATGAACAAAATGATAGTCTCTGTGTTTTTATATAACAATCTTCTCTTAGTTTGCTTAACTGATTATATGAACTTATTTCGTTTGTGAATTGTCTTAGCTTGCTTAACTAGAATCGTTCTTTTTGTCTTTTGTAGATATGGAATTAGAGCTACCTAAGCGAGTGTATGCATGGGGTTTAGAACCTTAGATGAAGAAGATCAACAACTGCTTCCGCATGGAACTTATCAGGGATCTGAACAAAGCTATGTCTGCGGAGTACGATGATGTCAAGATATATCCTGTTTTCAAACATATCATGGCTATTGCATAAAATAAGCTCAAGTTTTCGGGGAAATTGGTGGATAGCTTCTTGTGTAAACAGTTGATTACCTCGAAGATGCATGAGAAATGGTTTTTCTTTGCGAGGACGCCTCTCCGGTTTTGGCTTCAAGAGTACCACGCTGTGACATGCCTTAAGATTTCACGGGAAAGTAGTTGTGACGTAGTTAAATGGAAAAATGATAGGGAATTTTGGAGTGAACTACTAAGGACATGTGGTATGATCACCTTGTAGTCGATCAAAAAGGTGCATCTAAAAGAAGTTCACAACTGGACTCGACGTGATAGGATGAAGTTGATCTACTTGTGCGTGATAATGAGTGTGGTGATGGGGAGAGACGAGAAGGTGAACATCTCTCATATGTACATCAAGCTGGTGATGGATCTTGACAAGCTTTAGAAGTTCCATTGGGGTCTTCACTCCTATGAATTCTTGCTGAGTTCTATTGAGAAGGCTAGGAAGAAGTTGGGTAAGAAGAACAACTACATTTTCGAGGGTTTCTCCTATGCTTTCCAAATTTGGATTATGGAAGCAAATCCGGATTTTGGAGAAATATGTGGCAAAAGAGTCTCGGACAGTTTCAGAGGTCCAAGGTGTGGAAATTGGAAAGGAGTTGCAAAAGTTTCTTATGAAGACATCATTCAACTTGAGGACTCGTTTCTTAGACGTTCGTGTAGTTTCCAGATTTCACATTCGAGAAATTTTAGAATACTTCATAAAAGTAAAAACTGCATTTTTCAGAAAAGTAGCTATCTTTACAATTAGTAGAATTCGCATTCCCCATATTTAGATATTGAATCAAAAGTAGATTGTGCGTTCTAAAACAAGTAGATGGATGTGTTTATTTTAGATTTTGCTTTCTACTAACTCAATTTCCATAGAAGAAGAATTATACTTTTAGTAGAACGTAATTTGAAAATTTTATTTACCAGGTTTTTCAAAAAAAAGAAAAATATGTGCTTGTGTATATGGGTGTTCCATTAGTTGTTTATATTTTTTTATTTTTTGATTCATAAAATTATTATTTTTATTAAGTTTCAGAAATAGAAAAGGTAAAAGAGAGATAAAATGGACAAATATGGATTTATAACGTATGGACACCCATACCAAATTTTTGTTCTGGGCAATTTTCCCGTATATTAATATATAGTAGTGAGTAGAATGATTAGACCATTTCCGTAGCTTTTTGCTAATCATGTGAAATCTATTTTGAATGGTAAAACAATGTTCAACCAAAGCTTAAACGGAAGAATGAAGCTCGCGAGACATTGTTTATTTTAATTAAAAAAGGTTTTTTTTTGTAAGTGTATTGTTTTGTGTGAGACATGAGCACAAAGATGAGATTTGCGAAGGGATATGTTTTGCTTTTTCATAAAACCACGTAGTAAAAGAGACAACATGGTGTGAAAGCGACGCATGATGAAGAAAATAAAACCAATAGAAAGTATCAACAAAGTTCTCTTTATTTCTTTCGGTTTGAAATTGAAAATTAGAACAAAAGCCTTTTTGTTTTGCAGTGGTCCATCTGAGAGAGTGAAATAGTACCCAATACAAGTAAAAAATGGGACCATAAACTTGTCATCTTCACATCACCGCTCTGTTTCTGAGTCCGACCATCACGGACTTAAATATGGTCCAGTGAAACGATCCCCATAACTTATCTCTACGAGCTACTTCATTACTATGAAAACTTAACAACACATTAAAATACTTGAAAATGTAAAATTTTGAAAACAGAGAGGAAACACACTCAGAAGATTTTCTGTAATATTTAATCACATGTCTGTTTTCCATCTGCATGATATAGTTATAGACAGACCTAATGGTGTCAGATTGAGCTTGTGTCTATGTTACAACTGTCTCGCATTTGTACATCATAAGACTATCAAAACAGGGTTACATTAATTTGATCAAAGCCAATATATAAAAATTCTGTATTCAAAGTTTGAGTGCTTGGCGTGTGTCTTGAAGAATCTAGCCGTAGTATGTATGGTTCATTCTATAACCTCTATAAATTGAAAGTTGAAACTATCAGAGTCAGCGAATGATCATAATATTTCAAGGAACACCAAACACAATACTAACAATCTAAGGTCATGAACATTCTTTACACTTTGCGATCAACAACATCGCAGCTCACAGCGACAAGTACACAAACAAGGCTTACTAACATGGTCTATATATCATAAATTCATAACGTCACACATTAAGTGATGACTAGACTGTTCATACAATGGGTTTTAATAATTTCTGTTCACACATTAAGTGATGACTACAACAGAGATGAAAAACTGAATAATTTCTGTTCATACAATGGGTTTTAATGGGCTCAACAACTGGGCTTTAGAAGTAATAACAGTTTTGGACTTATTGCCATTATTTTATCCGCCTTGTCATTGGCAAAATTTGAATCTAACGATAGTTCTGGGGTGTATATTGAAGATAATAATAAATAGAGGAGTACTTTCGATATATTAAAAGTTAAAACGGCTGTTTTTTTCTGTTTTGTCGGTTCCCCGGCAAAATTTGCCGAAGTCACTAGCACTATCGCCGGCGATTCGAACTCTGGAAAAGATGCAATCAGCGGCGAATTTTCCACGGATATGGAATCCATCGCCAATTGGGTCATCCTCGAAAGTTCAATTAGTGAACCTTAAGCAGCATCGAAAGGCTCACGCGCTTCACTGTTTGAGGTTTCATTTCAAACTCGTCATGTTAAATTAGTAACATTGATCATTTACGTGTATTTTTCTATGTATTCATTACAGATCAGAAGGGCATGAAGAAAAGCTTGAGAATTCTTCTCAGGTTAGTATTTTTTTTTGGGTTAATAATCTTCTATGATTATTATTACAGAACATAACTTTGGTTAGTTTTAACAGGACAAACTTGGAGTGTCTTCTGTTGTAAAAGAAGATAAACATAAGGATATATGGAACCTCTTTAGAGAAGCTCAACAAAGTATACTCCTCTTCATTTTCTTTTTTATAGTTTTCATATTTTTTGAAAGTTAGTGTTCTAAAAAATCAGTATAGGCGTGTCGGCCAATCGGACCTAAAATAAATGATAACAATTTTTCAAAAAATCGATCTAGGAGCTCAAAATATCTGTCTAGGCCCCCGTATAATCAATAATCTCGTATAAAATGTCTAATTAGCGCCTAGTGATTTCTTGAATATTTAGTTTAACTCACAGATTGTTGTCGTATGGTATCGTCATTGTTGTGTGTGTGTGTGTGTGTTTAGATATCCTTTACTTAAACAAGCAACGCCTAGCTGCCGTTGAGGAGTTAGAGAAGCTGAAGAATGAGAAAGTTGAATTGCTAGAGAGGTTAAACCAATTGGAAGCAGAAAGTCAGATTGTAATCAAGAAAGGTTTCTATTTTTTTCTTCCTGCTTTTGACTAATGTGTCATGTGATGTGATAGTGATACTAGTCCTTTGAATGTTTAACAATGTGTATAAGCAGATAAGTCATCTCTACTATGGGAGTTACTTCTCCGCGTTGATTCAATGGTGCTCAATGGATTGATTGGTACCGAAGAAGCTTCATCCATGAGACAACTGGTTAGAGAGCATCAAGCGAACATCTCTGAGTTTCCTCTTGATGTCCTGCAACAGGGAGATGCCCAAGTTCTAGCAGAACTTAGACAGTTACCAAATAGAGGCAAAAGGTGACTATTCTAGTGCTAATTTAGCTTCAAATTCAATCCTTTTAAGTAGGATCTTAAGTTTATGCTTGGTTCCAGGAATGGTCTCCACGTGATTCATATTTGCACCGAGATGGATCCACTAGTTTCTGTTGGACCTTTGGCTTCATATATTACAGGACTCTCTTGTGCACTCCAAGGCAAAGGCTACTTGGTTGAAGTTATACTGCCAAAGTAAATAATCCTTTTCGAAGTTACATATAATCTTCAGTTGTGAAGCAAAAAATCTTACTAATGAATATTAATAGATACTCTACACTTGATTTGGACGAAGTTGAAGGGCTTAGAGAAATCGAAGCTGATGCATATTCTTATTTCAATGGTCAGCTTCATGCTAACCGAATATGGAATGGGTGAGTGAGTGAGTGAGTTAGTTATTGTTTTCTTTCTTATAAATTTTGATATTCTTTGTTAATTTTAAGGCAAAGCAGGACCTTGTTCATTGCAGAGTTGTCTCTGGAGTAGGAGTGACATTTATTCAACCATTGTATTACAGTTCAATGTTTAGCCGTGATAAAGTATATGGCTATCCAGACGATGTTGATAGGTCTGTACTACCTTCCACTAGTGTGATCAACATTTGCTTTTAGACTAGTTTTAATTTATTTATTCTGTTAATGCAAATCAGATTTGCCTACTTTTCTCGTGCTTCGTTGGATTACATTGCAAAATCTGGGAAGCAGCCTGATGTGTTACACATTCACAACTGGCAAACTGCAATAGTTGGACCGCTGTTTTGGGATGTTTTTGTTAATCAGGTAAAAACTTTAGAGTTCATAGTTTAAGATTACCATCAAGCCTTACTGTTCTTATTTGCGAACTCTGTAGGGACTTGAAGGTACGAGAATACTCTTGTCATGCCAAGGATTTGATTCGAAGGCAAGCTACCTTTGCCTTTTTTCTTTTTTCTTTTTTCTTTTTTTCCCTTTGTGTTTTATACATTCTTCATTGGCTAGATACGGTTTAAAACTTGTGTATATCATACGGTCTTGTGTGTGTGTGTTTAGTGTCTTGTGCCTCCTGAGAGGTTGGAGCTATGTGGGCTTGATCCAGCTAGTCTTCATCGTGCTGATCGCTTACAAGATAACACGAATCCACAGATGGTTAATATATTGAAGGTAAAATTGTCAAGGAAAAATATAGTACACAAGAGTTAACTCGTGTTCTCACGTTGTCTTTGCTTTGTTCTTACTTAGGGTGGTATTGTCTACTCAAACAAAGTTGTAATAATGTCATCAGCACCTTCGAAATCAATCCCTGGTCTTGAACCAACTTTAGCTGTTCACAAGTAAGCTCCTGACACTTCTCTAGCTAACCGTAAACAACACCGACCATGGTATTAATAATTGCATTTTGTCTTTTGTTAAAAAAATCTAGGGAGAAGTTGTTTTTTGCTCCCTATGGGTTGGACAACTCAAAATGGGATCCTTCAATAGATGTTTATCTCCCTCAAAACTACAGTGCTGAAAATTTACTGGGAAAATCAACATGCAAAGTTGAATTGCAGCGTCAACTTGGTTTAGAGGAAAATGGTTCAGCCACCATTGTATGTGTTTCTCGCTTTCTAACTTTTTTTTGTTCTCTAAAAGATCAAAGCTATGAATGCATTCACCATAGCTTGAAGTATGTACTTGTCTTTTAAGGTAGGGTGCATCTTCTCAGAAATATCAGGTGTTGATCTCGAGAGCTTGAAGTCAATTATTCGGAGTAGAAAAAAGAATGATGTCCAGGTTCTAAAATGATCCATCTATTCCTCTCTATGGATTGTAATACACTTCTTAATGATCTAACTAGTCTTCTCTTTTCCTTTGTTACCATAAAACAGTTTGTTATAATGATAATGAATGAAGATCAGATGATAATCAACGAAATGGAGAGAACTCAAGATGAAATTGAGGTCAAGTTAAAAAAAAAAAAAAAAAAAAACAGTCTTGCATTCAATACCCTTTTTTATATGTTTCTTTCTTCCTTACTCAGAAAACGAGATGGTTTGTATATAATCTTGAACAGGGAGGAAATCTGAAGGTGGTGACAGGAAGCAATGAAGTTGTTTCTCATTTGATTTATGCGGGATCTGACATTATGGTTTGTCTAAACTTCTTCCAAGACCCACTTCTCCAAGTCCCTGTATGTTTCCAAAACTCCATCATTGATCTATCAGATTGGAATCTGATTAAATCTGTTCTCTCATATAATCTGTATTGTCGTGGTGCAGCTCAAGGCTTTGAAGTACGGAACAGTTCCAATCGAACTAAACCCCCAAACCGGGTAAGAATATGTCTGAGTAAGTTTTTTGCCAAAGACAGTTAGAAAACAAGAATATAATAATTATCAAGTCATTGTTTCTCAGGTATGTTGGAACACATGAACAAGAGGCCACCACTGCTAACTTTATCAATTCTTTATTCGGAAGAATGTCCTTAGACCAAGCATTGGATCTTATGGTGAGTAACATCTCTACTTTTAAAGGTACGTTCTTTTAGAAATATTATATTATTTTATACGCTAGATTGGATCTGTGTGTTATGATTGCAGAAGGATGGGAGGTTGTGGAAGTTAAAGATAGTGGAAGCAATGGAGAAAGACTTGTGTTGTGACGTTCACATCTCTGCATATACTTCCATTAAGAGCCTGTGAAAGTAGTGAAGAACATAAAAAAAGTTTGCATACGACGGAATCAACAAGAAACAAGTTGAGATTTGGACTGGTTTCCTAACAACATTAGGAGTCTCAGTCTCATGTCTTTGATCAATTTTCTTGCCGGGGCCTATAATGTGTATTGACATAAGAATGTATTTATATATTTCAACTATTAAATCAGTTGGTATCTTTTGTAATGTAATATAATAGAACAACATTATGTTATTCAGGTTCGATAAAATACGTGCACTAATCTTCCAGTCGTAGTTTGTTAATTATAATCTTAAGCTTAACCATCAGACTCTTAATGTAATTGGGACAGCACTCAAATCTGAACACCATAATACTTAACCAATCTAAGACAATTCTTTTGATCTGGTTTAACATTCTCTATGAAGAGATTCCATTGTAAAAACAAAATTTCGTATAAAAAAAGATGAAACCGCATTGAACGTGCATTTGTGCTGTGTGTTTAGTAAAGTTTAGTTGTTATGTATGCTTGATTGTTTCCAAACTAACGCTGAGTGAATGTAAACTTTTTTTTTTTGTGGTTGTCAACGAACTAAAAATGGCTTTTTCAATTTTCATTCTGTTTGATTTTTCTAAATAAGAAAATCGAAACTCGAAATAAGAACTATAATAGTTTGAAAATCGTCTAAAGTTGTTAATAGAATATACTTTTTTTTTTTTTTTTTGTAAAACAAAGAGTTTGAATCAAGAAAAGTAACCGTTGTTTGCTCCCGAGAAGAATTCACAGCCCCGCCGTGAAAAATACCGACGATGGCTGACCCTGTGCTACCTAACCGCATCTTCACATATAGTTGATCTTTGCTTCTCATGTCATCCCCTTCTGTTTAGAGGCAAGTTCTGCGTTTGCGTTTACATGAGAAACATGTTTTTAATATCATTTTCTGTTTCTTTATTAAAAGAATTTTGTGAATGCCAACTCAAATGTTAATAGAATATACTTCCAAATAAAGTTGTACGTATCTTTGATTGTTTCCCAACTAACATTGATTGAATGTAAAAACATGGTGGATGATTGTTTGGTGTTCATTTCACTTCTTTAACTTTATTTATTTTGAAATTATCAAATTTTTCTTATCATGATTTACCCTTTAGTTTTAAAGTTTAAAATCTACATGAAAACTGTACTAATCTTCCCAATCAAGATTTAGCTTTTATGTCTATAGCTACAGCAAAATGAATATTTATGTATAATATCCTCATATTTATTATTTAAGTTGTAGCATCTGTAAAATGAATAATTATGTATAATATCAAATAAATTAGATATTTATAGTTAAAATTTATTGATATTTAGATAGTAAATTTTACTTATTTTCAAAAAAAAAGAATGATTTTTATTTACTTTTAATAATTTTATAACAAAATTAATTTCTAAATAACATAAATTCATTTATATATTACATTAAATAGTAGTAAAATTTTGATAATTTATTTTGATATTATTAATATAAAATAATTATTTTGTGTACACATCACAGTACTTGTTTTATTTTAAAGGCCAAAAAGTTATACCTACAACCAATATAACTATAACAAAAATCTCTATAAAAAATTACATCGATAAATTTACGGCTATAGCCAAATCAATAACAATATAAATTGTCAGTTAAATTTTTACCAGTACAATCAACCAATCATTTATATATATGTTTTGAAGTTGTCAAAACCTGATTTACTGTTTGATTTTTTTTGGGTCAACTTACTATTTGAATTATTTTCCTATTAACTATCATTTTGTTTGATTTTCAGAAGAAAAAAAAGATCAGAAACTGAGAAGATATACCTAAGCGATAACAACTAAAATAAAAAGAGATAATATACTTCTACTCAATCAAAATAGGAATCGGATTGCTAAAAGAAAATCATAAACCGAATCACTATGATTTTAAGTGATAATAGCTAAATTAAAAAAAACCAAAAAAAAAACTGAAATAAAAATCATAATAGTCTGAAAGTTGTCTAAAGCTTTTAAGAGAATATACTTCCAAATAAAATTGTATGATTGTTTCCCAACCAACACCGACTAAATAGAGTATATTTCAACATGAAAAATATACTATTTTTTTCTCAATCATGACTTAGCTTTTATATAGCTACAGTTAAATTGAAAAAAATTCGGCAAAAATTATACATATTTATTATTTAAGTTGTACCATCTATAAAATGAAAATTCATGCTTAATATCAAATAAATTAGATAATTATAGGTAAAAGTTATTGTCATTAGATATTAACTTTAATACTTTTTAAAAAATATTGTACATAATTTTATTTACTTTTGAATAATTTACATCGAAATTCACACTGTAGTCCAATCAACAACAACATAAATTTTTGAAGTTCAAATTGTTAAATACAATCCAACCAATCATCTACATTATTTGTTTGTTTGATATTTTTTCGTCAACTCTAACTGTTTGAATTATTTTACTATTTTATATCATTTTGTTTAATGTTTTGGAAAAAGAAAATCAGAAACCGAGAAGATATTGATGTGATTTGTAAGTGATAATAACAAAAAAAAATCTGTAATGAGTTTGAAAATCAGCTAAAAGTTGTTAAGAGAGAATATACATTTTCCAAATCAGAATAGGAATCAGAATTAACGAATAAAAAGAAGTCAGTTTCCTACGTATCACGTTCATGTTAAGTCGTTAACTGTTACAATGATCGATTACAGTGATACTCGTAATGAATCAAAATTTAGCTAATTGTCTTATCTCTATAATATTATTTGAGAAATCAGTTTCCTTTTTATATTATTTCCAAATAATATATATGATAAAAGAAAACATTTGTTAAAAGAAAAAAAAATATTAAGAAAGGATATTCACAAAAAATAATGTTGATATTTAAAAATAATATATTTCCTTTGAAACATAATCTTAAATAACATAAAACATACATACATATATATATATATATATATATATTAAGTAATAAAATTGGTTTATTTATATCAAACTATTTTCTCATATGATTAAAATCAATTTCAATAACATAAAACAAGACATTTTCAATGAGCTAAAAAAAATTAGAATTAATACTACAAAGATGCATTAATATTTAGCAAAACAGTTTTTTTTTCCTAAATTTAAATAATGATTTATATTTTCTTTATATTTTTATCAAATTACATAGATAAAAACATCTATAATTTTCTAATTAAACTAATATTTTACTTATATAGTATGCTTTCTCAAAAATAATTCACAAAACACAATTTGGGTGCTTTAAAAATATTAATATGTACTTTAATATTTGAGTTATATAACAAAATGTTAAAAAATTGATATTTATTTAAATATTTAATAATATCATTTACAAAATAATTTTAAGAAAATAACAGTTTTTAAATGAAGAAACTAAAATATTTTGTTACTATAAGTTTATTTGGATCTAATAACTAATATATATATATATAATATTTGAGAAATCAAATTCTTACGTATGGTGCTGACTTTAATTTCTATGTCGGTTAATTATATACATACACTTAATGAATTAAAATATTGTATCTAATTTCCATTATAAAAAAAATATTAATTTTTTTGTTTTGTTTTTTATATCATTTCCAAATAACAACCTAAAATTTCAAGTCAAAAGCTAAAAGCAACCTCTTTTCTTTTATCATTATTATTCACTTATGAAATTTCCAAACCCTACTTTTAAAACATTTATTGAAAGAAACCATTATAAATTTATACATAATATGATTTAATAGAAAAGAAAAAATTTACAGAAATTAATATTGATACTGAAATTATATAATTCCTTTAAAATTAATATTAAATGACATATATATATATATAATTCGTTTAAACAGATTTTCTTGATATAATGAAGTACAAATAGATATATAGATCCACATACAACACAACAAAATACATTTTGTTAAATAAACAAAAATATGTGGCATATTATATATATATACTTAAACTACACAAAATATTTTCTTATATGAGTAAATTCTATATAAACCTATTATTTTTAAAATTTTAAAACACAACAAAACTGAATGCAATTTAATAAAATTAATCAAAACTTTAATCTGATAAGAACAAAAAATGTTAATATTGTATTTAGAGAAATATTCAATACAATATACCCAAACAACAATCAAACCAATATATTACAGTGGCGGATATTGTGTTAGTTGAGTGTCGAATTATGGGGTTAGATGAGGAGATAAAACCATTAGAGATACTGAATCTTAATGACAAAGGCGTAAACTATTAAATTTATCTAATTTAAACGTTGTCAGCTGACCCAACATGTGGATCCACTTCTTAGATATTATATATCCAAATCACATGTATAGTTAAAATAAAATAGTTTATTTATAATAAATCATACAAACAAATTACAATATAATTTTTTTGTCAACAAATTAAAATATAATCGAAAATTGAAAATTGAAAATTAAAAATAAACTATTATAATATATTTTTTTGTTAATATTTATATATCCGTGCATCAGCGAGAAAGAATCACCTAGTAAATTAAGTAAAAAGAAAGTAAAGACAGGGTGTGAAATTGCGAAAGCGATAATGACGAAATATGGTGGCCGGAAGATTCTCCGGCTATAGCATCAGCAGCTGCAGCTTCGACTGGACTCCAGGAAGGTATAAGAGTTCATGTTTTTTTTATGGAAATTAAGATGATGATGATGACAATAATTGATTTATCTCACGATTGAAGCGTGTGTCGGTCGTGTGAATTATAAAATCTACGATTTGGATTTTATGATTCCATAAAAGTTTTATGATTGTTTGATTTGTTGTAACTAACTCGTGAAGAGGGATTGTATTTGTAGATTCGGTGCGATCTTGTGTATTGTGAACCTGATCAATTAGGGTGGTATTGTCTACTCGAACAAAGATATAATGATGTCATCTTCACCTTCTGAGGGTAGGACACTCCATCATAAATCAATCCCTGGACTTGAATCAAATTTAGCGGTTCACAAGTAAGTTCCTGACACCTCTCTAAGCCATCTTAAACGATACTGATCATGGTTTTAATAACTGCATTGTCTTTTCATAAAAAAAATCTAGGGAGAAGTTGTGTTTTGCTCCCTTTGGGTTGGACAACTCGAAATGGGATCCTTCGATAGATGTTTATCTCCCACCATCGTATGTGTTTCTCGCTTTCTAAGTTTTATCTCTAAAAGATAAAAGCTATGAATGCATTAAGTATATACTAGTCTTTTAAGGTAGGGTGCATCTTCTCAGAAATATCAGGTGTTCATCTTGAGAGCTTGAAGTCACTTGTTCGGAGTAGAGAAAAGAATGGTGTCCAGGTTTAAATTGCTCCATCTTTTTCTCTCTGCGGATTGTAATACACTTCCCAATAATCTAACAACTTGTTTAAAAAACATTAAAAAGATTTCGTTATAATGATAACTAAACTTTGACCGGCAAGCCCATGCGGATGGTTTTTCAATTTATAATGTTATACATTTATAATTGTTTAACAATTTTTTATCATTGTTCATACAAATCAAAATGATATATTACATACGTTATTTCTTATTCTATCAATATCTTATGCATGAATCATATATATATATATATGTATATGAATTATATATATATAAATATTGTATTTGTTTGTATTTATAATTAATTAGTATGTATATTAACATATCTTTTCCGAAACCAAATACTTTTTTGGCAAATAATAATAATTTTTTTGATTATTTGAAATATTTTTCGGCGGTAATTAATGTACTTTATATTCACTTTTTATATACGAAATTTCAAATAGCTGAATAAGTCAAATTAAATTTCAAATATACAATTACTCTATACTAAACCGGATCATTTCACAATTGTATATTCATGCTACACATATAATGAGGTGGAGTGATGTTTTCGATTATTACATAGCTACAATTATTTGGTTTTTAATTTTAATAGTTGTAACTTAGAAGTAATAACTTATGCACGTGGGTGTTACAAAAAAAGATATTATGCACTAGGTTTTTTTTTTTTTTTGGTAAAATGTTAAGCTAATGCACTAGGTTTCTGTTTGGCTACGAGACTTGGTTTAAAACTTGTGTAGAGATTCATCAAAGTGGTCTCGTCAATGTGGTCGCAACAGAAGGTTAAACCGAGTTGTATTTGTTATTAAACCAAGCTTTATTTGTTTGACAGAAATAATGTAATTACAGTATTGGGTATTTTATATTCCATCGTAATGGACTTGTTAAGCTATTGTGAACTAAAGCCTATTATGGAATCATAGCCCAAGTGCATAATTTTTAATAGTTTAGATGAACGAAGATTTTAATTGATTTTTTTTTTGGTAAGCATAAAGAGTTACTCTTTGGTCTTAACCAGCCTAAGATCCGCGCAATTACGCGGAATGAATGTTATATATAAAACTAATTTTTATCTATTATTATTATTTGTATTCATTTAGGTATTATGTATATAATTAAATTAGAGTAAACACATAAATCAAAACAATACATATTGTTTATTTACAATATTTTTTTGTAAATAAATCAAACAATCATTTTATTTATTTTATATGGTATATAACTAAATTTCAATGACATGAACATAGATATATAGTATATTTCAATATAAATATTTATTATTGAGAATTTATATTCATATGATAAACACAAAATTTCTAATGTGCAATTTTTAATGCAAATTTCAAAATTAAAATATTAAGGTTTCAATACTTTTTCAATACAAATTTAGAAATTATCATATTTAAGTATTTTTCTATGTTATATAGTTTAATTTTAAACTATATTAATATATAATATGAATGTCTAGTAAATGAGACTTCATATTCTTACGATTTATGATCATGTGTATCTTGTTATTACCAAAAAAAAGTTAAATCATTGATCACAAAAATTTAATGTAAGACATTTAATGTTTTTAATAATTTATTGTCGTTTTAAAAATTCAAAATGTAATGTATAAGAAAAAAATATTTTTTTATTATATGGTTGCTGTGGTTGTTTAATATCTTTTAATAATATAAAATTAAACAAAAAAAGAGCTAAGACACAAAAATTATTATCAAATATTTATTATTCATAATCATTAATTGTCTTATATATATCAATCATATTAGGCAATTCCGTAGCTTTTATTTAAGGAAAGTGCGGGAATATTCTTTTGTACACTATTTATCAATTTAATAGTTAGTTTAATAAAAAATATAATATAAGTTAAGATGTATCAACCTATTTCTCTAAGAATTCTGAATTTCATTCTCGTGGTGACACGTGACTACAAAACAATGTTGTAATGTTTCTCAATTAATATATAAAAGATTGTTAAGTAATAGTTTAGATGAATGAAGAAGATCAGATGATTTAAACTTTTACCCTTAATTGATTTTAGTAATTACTCTTTATTCACTATTGCTAAACATAAAGAGCAATTACTAAAATCATTTAAAGTACTAAATGTACTTGGGTTTTAATAGTTTAGATGAATGAAGATCAGATGATAATCAAGGAACGTGAGATAACTCAAGATGAAACTGAGGTAAAGTAAAAAATATTTTTGCATTAATTCTTTCTTCCTCACTCAGAAAACGAGATGTTTGTATATAATCTTGAACAGGGAGGGAATCTGAAGGTTGTGACAGGAAACAATGAAGCTGTTTCTCATTTGATTTATGCGGGATCAGACATTATGCTTTGTCTAAACTTCTTACAAGATCAACTTCTCCAAGTCCCTGTAGGTTTCCAAAACTCCATCATTGCTCTGTCAGATGGGAATTTGATAAAATCTATTCTCTCATATATATCTATCTTGTCTTCTCATGGTGCAGCTCAAGGCTTTGAAGTACGGAACAGCTCCAATCGAACTAAACCCCCGAACCGGGTAAGAACATGTCTGAGTATGTCTTTTGCCAAGACAGTTAGAAAACAAGAATATAATGATCAAGTAATTGTTTCAGGCATGTTGGGACACATGAACAAGAGGCTATCACTGCTAACTTTATCAATTCTATATTCGGAGACATATCCTTAGGAATATTATATTATTTATACGCTAGATTGGATGTGTGTGTGTGTGTTATGATGCAGAAGAAGGATGGGAGGTTGTGGAAGTTAAAGATAACGAAAGATACGAAGAAAGACTTGTGCTGTGACGTTCACATCTCTGCATATACTTTTTTTTTTGGGTGTAAATGTTAAAAATCTCTGCATATACTTCAATTAAGAACCTGTGAAAGTAGCGAAGAGGAAGAAGATTTGTTTGGTTCCTCAAAATCACATTGAGAGTATCAGTCTCATGTCTTTTATCATTTGTATTTTTGTAATGTAATTTATTTCTCAACTTATAATCAATTGTAAAGTTTATTAGTTATTATAATTCTCGCCATAATGTAGTTGTGAAAGCGGGAAAATGACCTATTCCTATATAAACTGATTGTTCCTGGCTTTTTTACACACAAACTTTTAAGTCACGCCAAAAACTACATGAACAACGGGAAAATGGTTTAGGAAAATGGTTTATTCCCCTATGAACTATTTGTTCTTGGTTTTTTCACACACAAACTTTTAATCCATACCAAAAACCACATGAACAACTCTATTTTTTGAATTACATACATAAACTATCGATTTTAAACGAATTCCCCCGAAACCGTAAACAGTGTTATTTAAACGTTAACTTGATTTATAACAGGTGGAGAGCCAATTTATTCTTTTTCTTATTTTTTAGTCAACTGTTTTTTTTCTTCAGAATTCGTTTTACTCTTCATCATCGATTGAGGATAAAATTTATTATTCTGCAGAAGAATAAAATGTTTTACATGACGCATAAAGAAAGAAGAGCAACAACTACTAACTTACCAATCTCCATGTATTGCCACAAGGAACTATAAAATCGGTGCAGTATCTCCAATTGATGATGAAAAATAAAACGATTTATGAAGAAAATGAGCAATTGACAAAAAAAGAAGAAGAATAAGACGACATAGTATTTTTTTATCAACTCAAATTAAACCGACTCTCCATCTGTCATAAACCAAGTTAACTTTTAAATAACACATTTACGGTTTTAGAGGAATTAGTTTAAAATCGATAGTTTGTGTATGTAATTCAAAAAATAGAGTTGTTCATGTGGTTTTTAGCATGATTTAAAAGTTTATGTGTGAAAAAATCAGGAACAACTAGTTTATAGGAGAATAAGCAATTTTTCAGTTGTTCATGTGGTTTTTGATATGACTTCAAAGTTTGTATGCGAAAAATCTGGAAACAACTAGTTCATAGGGGAATAGATCATTTTGTCAGCAAATCTGAACTTTGTCGATCTTGGTGGTAAGAGACTGTTTCTTACACCATCCCACTCTTACATTAGAGCATAAAAGGACAATTAAGAGTAATGTAAATCAATTAATCATTAAAGTTATAATGGATATTAAATTGGAAAATTTTGGAGAAATGCACTCAAATAAGATTATAATTTGAAAACTACACCCTTATTTAAATTTTTGGGAAAATACACTTATATATATAAATTTACTTAATTGCCCATTCTTAATATTTCTAATATATTGCTTTTTTTTAAAAAATCGTAATTTCTAATATATTGTTTAAAAATTGTTTAAAAAAAATCATACATAATCTATCTAATATCTTTTTAATATATCTACATAATATATATTTTTATTATTTTGAAAAAAAAGATATCAAGACGCGTATCGTCTTCTCGTCTTCTTCTCCTCGCCATTTCTGAAAATTTTCCCCTTTTTTTCTTAGTTTCACAGATTCTTCCTTTTAGAGGTTTGTAGATTCATGAATCATATTTCAGTTTCTAATCCTGATTCTATTTTATTGTGACGATAAATCTGTTTTATTTTTCTTTTAGAAAAATCATGTTGCATTTGTCTGGACTTTTAGGAGACTGGAAGATGAATAAAGAATCATGGAGATTCAAGGTGAATACAAGAGCAGGAGGTAAATTATTTACCATTAAAGAAGGCTTAAAGTTTGATGAGATGGTTGAGATGGTTCATGAAGATTTTGGTATAAATAGGTTGGGTAATGAGTGTTGTTCAAAAAAAAAAAAGTTGGGTAATGAGTTAGAACTTAGCTACGCACTACCAGAATCAATGCTTCGAGATATGCCTAAGGATACACCTCATGTGTTTTGTGAACAATGATAGGCAATTGGTTTCTATGTGTGAAATGTGTAAATTTACGCCTCTGCGTCTTTGCATCTCGGTGAAGAATGGAAACCTAGGGAACCATGATCAAGTTTTCAGTCGTGAAGATACTGCCGTTGATGGAAAAGGGCATGGAAATAAGAATAAGAATGTTGATATACAGGAGAGTAATCAAGAACCAGAAGTAGAAGTTTCTAATTTTCATGATGCAAAGGTCATTGAAAAGGGTCAATGGTTCAAAAATAAATCAGAGCTGTCTTGGAGTATACGGATGCTTTCGATTGAACGCAAATTCAGAATTGTTGTCAGCAAGTCAGACAAGAAGTTGTTAGTTGTCAAATGTGCAGATACAAGCTGCAACTGTATGGTTAGAGCTGCCAAGACTAATCCGACAAGCGAGTTTTCTGGGTAACAAAGTACATCGACAAGCATACATGTTTTTCTAGAAACACTGGTGGACCGAGAGCTTCTTCCAAAGTTATAAGTAAGCTTCTTTTGCAAAACTTTAGAAATTCATATCTAAATATGAAACCAGAGTTGATTTCCACTACTATGAAAAAGAGATATGGTTTTGATTCAAAATATTGGAAGATATGGAAAGCTAGGGAAGATGCTCGGACAGAGGTATTAAGTTCTCCAGAAAGTAGTTATGCTCAGCATCCAATATACATGACTTGACTTGTTTATATAAGTTGAAGAAAATAAAATTAAGAGAAATCTGTATAAACTTCATGATAAAGTAAAAACATGTCATAATTCACATATTCATCTTTGTTATTATTAAATTTATATGATAAAATAACATATTTATCTCAACACATATATTTATCTTAAACAAAATAATTTTAATGTTATTATTTTTATTAATTTCGAATTTATATATTAATTTCGAATTAATATCTTAATTATTGAAATATCTTGGGTAAAAAAATCAATTCATAATTAAAGAAGTGTATTTTTCAAAAAGTAAAATAGAAAATGCAATTATCAAATTTCAAATACTAAATAGGGTATTTTACAAATTATCTCTATTAAACTTTCATCAAAATATAGAAAAAGGATTAAATAAGGCACGTGCCTTTGTGCCGTGTGTTTAGTAAGATTAGCTGTATGTTTAATTGACTTCCAACTAATATTGAAAAAGCTGACAAAAAAACTAATATTGGAATTCTTTGTTTTTTTTTTGTTGCTAACGAATTAAAAATAGCTGTTTATGTTTGATTTTTTTTTTGTTAGAATCCTGTTGATTAAAAAAAGGAAAATCAGAAACTGATATCGTTGTGATATTTTAAAAATATTAAAAAAAAAAAAACTGAAAATACCAATAAATGTAACAAATCAAGTTTGAAATAAGAATATAGTCCAAATCAAAACAGGAATATCGAGTTTATAGGAATTAAAAAAGAACTGTATATATAATTTAAATTAATATCGTTTAGTAAAGAAACGAGTGTAATCAATCTGAGCAAGAAAAAAAAAAGATAATGACGAAATATGGTGAGCAGAGAGATTCTCCGGCTGTAACAGCAGAAGCAGAAGCATCTTCTTCGACCGCTACAAAACGATTTTGGACTCCGGGAAGGTACAATTTTATTCTTCATTCTTCTTTTATTGGTGATGATGACGATAATGATTTCTCTCTCTCTCTCACGATTTAAGCGTGAATGACAGAATCTATGATTTTGGATTTTATGATTCCATAAAAGTTTTTGAAGGCTATATAGCTTCGTGATTTTGAATCTCTGTCACGAGAACTAGATTGAATCCTTTTTTTTTTTTTTTTATTTAAATTCTAACTCGTGAAGAGGGATTGTAATTCGTAGATTCGTTGCGATCTTGTGTATCGTGAACCTGATCAATTACGTGGATCGAGGAGTGATTGCGAGTAATGGTGTTAACGGAAGCTCGAGGACTTGTGATGCCAAGGGCCTTTGCTCTGCTGGCACTGGCATTCAGTAACATCTTCTTTTTTTTCTTATTCTTCTTTCTGATTATGAAAGACTGAAACTTTGTGTTTGTTGATACAGAGGAGAGTTTAAGTTAAGCAACTTTCAAGATGGTCTTTTGTCTTCTGCGTTTATGGTTGGTCTTCTTGTTGCTTCTCCAATCTTCGCTGCACTCTCCAAAAGGTTTCAGTTTCTTTTTTTTTTTTGTTCTAATCATGAATCTGTGTTTACTCAAAAAGTCAGTGTTTTTTGATTATATATTAATATGATTTGCTTTGCAGGTTCACTCCTTTTAAACTAATTGGAGTGGGACTAACTGTTTGGACTCTCGCTGCTGTTGGTTGCGGCTTCTCTTACAACTTCTGGATGATTGCTGTTTTTCGAATGTGAGAGTCCTCAACTCTTTGCAATTCACTCTTCTTCTTATTTGCTTAACATCTTTTTCTTTTAACAGGTTTGTTGGGGTTGGTGAGGCTTCCTTCATTAGTCTTGCAGCACCTTACATCGATGATAGCGCTCCTGCTGCAAGGGTTAGTTCTCATTACTAATACTGTTTTGGTTTCTTTTCCTTTGTCTCAGTTCTGCTAAACTAGTTTATCTTTTTGTTCTTTCCAGAAAAATCTATGGCTTGGACTGTTCTACATGTGTATACCAGCAGGAGTTGCTCTAGGCTACGTGTTTGGTGGATATGTAAGCATAATGCTTGACTTCTTCTCTGTTTATTTCAAGTGTTGAGCATATATATGTTTAAGTTTATATTATATTGTTTGCTTTAACCTTCAGGTTGGAAACCATCTCGGATGGCGTTGGGCGTTTTATATTGAGGCAATCGCCATGGCTTTCTTTGTTGTTTTGTCCTTCTGTATCAAACCTCCACAGCTCAAAGGTAGCTGTTATCTTTTCATTCTCGCTATAATCATATAGTTTCTTCTGGTTGGTTACTTTTGATTAAAATGTTCCTCCTCTTTGTGTGATAGGTTTTGCTGCTAAAGAATCGAAGAAACCCTCTACATCTATTGAAACGGTCGCTCTTACACATGCTGAAGCTTCCCAAATCAAAACCGTATCCCCCAAGTGAGTAGCTCCTCCTTTTACTGTTCTGGCTTATGTAAAAAGCATCTATATATATTCTATACTAATATCCTCTTACTTTTCTTGTGGGGTAGATCCAAGAGCCAGAACCTTGTAGTCTTATTTGGAAAAGACATGAAGGCTCTATTCAGCGAGAAAGTATTTATAGTGAACGTTCTGGGCTACATCACCTACAACTTTGTGATCGGAGCTTACTCATATTGGGGACCAAAAGCTGGTTTTGGTATCTACCACATGAAAAACGCAGACATGATTTTTGGAGGCCTTACCATCATCTGTGGTATCATTGGTACGTTAGGCGGAAGCTATGTCCTTGATCGCATCAACGCTACACTCCCAAACACCTTCAAGGTAACAAAAAATAAAAAACTAAGATCCAAAAACTCTCACTAAACTCCTTTTTTATTACAATGAATAATCCTTATCTTTACTTGATTGTTTTTTATACAGTTACTTGCAGCATCTACTTTATTCGGCGCAGCGTTTTGTTTCGCTGCTTTCTGCATGAAGAATATGTATGCCTTCATCGGTTTATTCGCAGTGGGAGAAATTTTAATCTTTGCCCCACAGGTAAATATAATCAAATATTTCAACTGTATACTGTTTCTTTCTTCTTTACAGTTGCGTTTGAGCTTAAACTATTTTGTTTGTTTCTTCTTATTGCAGGCTCCGGTTAACTTTGTGTGTCTACATTGCGTTAGACCAAACTTGAGACCACTATCAATGGCTTCCTCAACTGTTTTGATCCATATCTTAGGCGATGTTCCTTCTTCCCCTCTATATGGAAAAATGCAGGACCGTCTCAAAAACTGGAGGACATCAACTCTTATAATAACTTCAATCCTCTTCCTCGCAGCTATTATATGGGGCATTGGTTAGTACTTGAGATTCTTTTTTCTTCTTGCTTTATGTATGTATTTCTAAGTAATTTTGTTTGTTTGTTTGCAGGGATATTTATGAATAGTGTGGACCGGTCTAATGAAAAGAGTGACGATGAGGTCGAGGAGGAAGAGAAATTGGAAACCAAAGCAGACAACAACTCTGTTCCCGTCTAAATTTTGAAGACATTTATCATTCTTTCTTCCACCACAAAATAATTATTTTAGATTTTTTTCTTCCACATTTGTTCAGTTAAACTATAATTCATTTGATTCAGTTTCTTTCTCATTTCCTTCTTAATTTCTTTGGTGTACATAAACTATTTTTTTGAATAAAAATATGCTTTCTATCCTTTTCAGTCTTTATAGAGTAAAATGGATGGAATTTTTTTTTTCTTTGCATCAAACATTTAAGAGAAAACAAAAAAGTAAATACTTCAAGCAACAAAACCACACACGTAATACATTGCCTGATCTTATAATTCTACTTTAAAAACGATTAAAAATGTGTAATTGTTACAACACCACAGCTCTCTGTTCTGCCAAATCATGATTTATTCTTTTGAATCTAAGCTACTAATTCACAGGAAACTTTGATCAACTTAGATCAACAATACAATAACCAAAAAAATGCTTGACAGAGGATTGCCACATTGCCACTATTTGAAGAAAGAAGCACTTGTTTGTAGCGAGGGGTTCCAGGCATGAACAGAGTATGAAAACTTATTTTTAGATAAAATTCATGAAAGAAAAGAAAAAGAATCGTTCTCATTTCAATTAGAAGAAAAATATGACAGAAAAACAAATGAGCCGCGAAATACATGGAGTTTTTTAAAAAAAAAATGTCTAAACATTATTCAATTTATTTTAAATTACCATATAAGCCGTTTTATTTTTATTTTATATTTTGTTTAAATGGTTGGTTCATCATCTTCATTACTTTAGAAGTTGGGACCAGCTGCAAGAATCTCTTCAGTCAATTTGCCATCATCTCCAATCTTATGACTAGTGAATGTCTCAAAATTGTTTCTAAACAAACCAGCCAACTTCAACAATGTGTCCTTATAAGCCTCTTTGTCTTCCCACTGCACCAAACAAAACACATATTCATTAATTAATTGGTTTTTATTCTCATTCCTAACAAATACTACTAATAATTTTTTTTGTCTCTCTTCTCTCTAACTTACTGCATTCATAGGTTCCAGAATCTCAGAAGGCACTCCTTCAACTTCATTTGGAATCTCCAAACCAAAAATTTCTGTTTTGTGATATGTTGCATTCAGCAGACTTCCTGAATGTATAGCATCAATTATCTTTCTTGTATACGCCAACTTGATCCGACTTCCAGCTCCATAGCTACAAATTTATCAATAGTACAAAGTTTTAACAGATGATTTATGTTTGAGAGAGAGCTTGAAGTAGAGATAGATGGTAGTACCTTCCACCGGACCAGCCGGTGTTAACAAGCCAACCAGTGGCTCCTTGAGCTTGCATTTTCTCGGCTAACATAGCTGCATATTTGGTTGGGTGAAGCATAATGAAAGCAGCACCAAAACAAGCCGAGAAAGTCGCTCTTGGCTCCTTAACTCCTTCCTCTGTTCCTGCAACCTACAAACCCACAGATTCGTTGCTCATCAACCTGAAGATCGTATTCGGTTGAATCTTGGAGGATGATATAAGACTTACAAGAGCAGTGTAGCCACTGATGAAATGATACATAGTCTGAGCAAGATCCAGCTTGCTGATCGGCGGCAACACGCCAAAGGCGTCACAAGCCAATAGGATCACGTTCTTAGGGTGTGGTCCAACGCACGGTATCTTAGAGTTAGGGATATACTCAATCGGATAAGCCGCACGTGTGTTCTCCGTCACCGACTTGTCATTATAATCCACTTCTCTCGTGTGCTCATCAAACACAACATTCTCCAAAACTGTTACGTGAGATATACGTTAGGGTTGTAGAAAAAGAGTTTCTGTTATAATGATGTACGTACCAGTTCCGAACTTGATAGCGTTCCAGATATCAGGCTCTTTCTCCCTCGATAAATCAATACATTTCGCGTAACAGCCACCTTCGATATTCGAGACTCCAGCATCACTCCAACAATGCTCATCATCTCCAATCAAATACCGGTTATGATCGGTCGACAATGTAGTCTTCCCGGTCCCGGATAAACCGAAAAAGAGAGCAACATCTCCCTCTTTGCCCATGTTACAACCGGAGTGAAGTGACAAAATCTTTCTCTTAGGCATCAGATAGTGCATCACACCAAAAAGCCCTTTCTTCATCTCTCCAGCGTACTGTGTCCCTAGAATCACCATCTCTCTTCTTCCTAGGTTTATGTCGATACTAGTCGATGATGTCATGTAATGAGTGTAACGGTTGCATGGGAATTTTCCTGCGTTGTAGATGGTGAAATCAGGTGTCCCAAAATTCTCTAGCTCCTCAGGTGTTGGACGGATACACATGTTGTGCATGAAAAGTGAATGGTAAGCTCTTGCTGATACTATTCTGACTTTGATGCTGTTCTCTGGGTCCCAGTTTAGGTATTGATCATTCACAAACACCTGACCATAATACATATATAATCCATTAACGTGTGTATTTTACTTAATAGTGCAAATAATTTCAACCATAATCTTTAATGTTTGTTTAAATAAGTTACCTTGTCCAGAGAGTTCAAGTAATCAACAGCTCTTTCTCGGTTCACCAAAAAGGTTTGTTCATCCATTTCAATGTTTGGTGATCCTCTGTTATAAAAAATTTGTAACGTAATGCATCAGGGATGATATGATTAATAACACCATATATCAATATACTACAGTTTCCAACGTTCAATATTTGGTGATCTTGATTATGTAAATGTAGATAAGAGAGACACTTACTTTCCCCACCAAAGCTCGGACGCAGTTGTCTCATCCTTAACCACACGCTTGTCTTTAGGAGATCGACCGGTTTTGGCTCCCGACAACGTAGCCAACGCACCGGTCGATGTCACAAACGATCCTTTCTCATATTTTATCGCCTGCTCGTACAATTCTGCAAATCATAAAATTCGAAATGTGACTTCTGTGTTTCATTAAAAGTTAAAATCTTGTTAATGAAAATGGGTGGCGTTTTTTGGGTGGTTACCGGCGGGAGAGAGGTTGTGAAGGATATGAGTGAATTTCAAGCCGCTGTCACTGACGTCAGCAGCTGGAACTGACGTAGGAGTGTGTGGAACGTGTGCCACTTTCGCGGCCGACGTGGGATCTCCTCTGATAAGCTTCGGTCCTGTCTCTCTCGTCAACGAAGCCAACGATGCACTGTCATCAAAAATTTTATATATTTATCATTAATTTATCAAATTTCATATAATACATTATCGACGGAGGTATGTATTTTGGTCCATGATTGGTAACATGCAAAACGATGGAATGATTCCATGGATTATTAATAACGAATGTGCACACCTGACGGATTGAAGCATGGTCTCGCCGGATGAAGGAGTGGTAGGGCCACTGGTTCCCATCACTACACCACCTCCTTCTTTGAGAGGAGTGGTGGGAGCAGATCGTTTCTTCTGGAGACAGTGGAGCTCGTCGATGGTCTGGAAGTTAACCCGCGGTGCGGTGTCATCGTGACACACGTCTGCAGACTTGGCTCCCTTCTCCGTTGTGATCCTTGGAAGCGCATCACGCGCCGCAGCAGCGGAGAAACTGAAGTCTCCATCAGCGTTTTCGTTTCCGTTTCCCGCCATTTTCCACCAACTTTTGATTAATATACACAATTAACACAAGTATATACAGGTATATGAATGTAAAGAGAGGTATGAAGAGAATGTTATTACCAGAATGTCTTCTGTTTTCTTCTTGTATTAAGAATAGGAATATATAAATAAGAAGAAAAGAAATTTTATGGAGGAGAGGAAATCAATGGCTGATGATGGAAAAGAGGAAATGAATCCGCTTTTATAGGCTTTCCTTTGACTCGGTTTCTTTTAATCAATCAAAATACGCGTCTTGATTAGCCTGTCCGAGCGTCGTATTGGTCTTTAATTAATTGATCATAGATTCATAATCATGCTACAGATGTAGCAATGTGTGTATGTGATTTTGTAGATAAGATTATTCGTAGTCTACTAGTAATATGGTAAGATGACTAGATATTGCGTTGGTCACAACACAGAACTAGTCACTTTGCACATGGTAGATCAATTTGCATAATACATACCCAATTTGTCCGATGGTCGATAACGTTTTAATGCAATTCGGGTAACAATATATTTTTGGATTGCAAATGTAAGATGTCATTTTCCAAAGTACGAAGTACAAACGTATCTTTTAAGCACGATTTCTCTCTAATCAATTAGATTATTACTTCAGTTGTTTGACATAGTTTTATTAAATTACAAGAAAATTTGAAACTCGCATCTCTTGTACTCTTCTTATGTATATATAAAATGTATTGATGTATACTATATTTTTAATAAGTATATATATATCGCTGGTTCAAGGCACAAGTTTTTTGAAAAAAAAAAAACAGTATTCCGTAAGAAATAATATCGCTGTATTATTTTGAAAGACGATCCAACGTGGGCTGTTGTAAACCAAAGTTTACTCAACTTCGATAAGTTCAATTATACCTAACCTTTTAGAAAGACAAGTGTCACTATGTTGATCTGAACCGTTGATTTAAAGGGAAAGCGATCGGAAGGTCAATGTTGACAGCTTTTGCAGATCATAGCCACGTCTGCTGACTTATCTCTATATTGTATATTCGTCGTATCACGATGACGGCAATAACACGTGTACGTTTTAGAGTTGACCAAGCCTTTTTATGAAAATGTAAACCGCATTAATTGAATGTAAGTCAGTAGATGATTTACCACAAGAGAGAGTGCTAACATGTCCGGATCTTTTTCCGGTACTCTGCTTCCGACACAAAGTGGCTTTCTCAGCACGATGTGGTCGGTTTTTGTCTCTGGCGGCTCTCCATTTTCTGGTGTAGCCGGCCGGTTTTTGTCTCCGGCGATTCATCTTCTCTTTCGATGACTTCGTCCGGCTCTTGCTAACGATCGATTTTCTTCGATGTTGTTTAGCTCTGGATTCTATCTGGAACTTTTGTTTTATTTTGTCTTCTTCGCTTCTCTGTGCTTATTCTGGGATTCGAATGAATCTCGATCTAAACACCAGATTTTTTTATCCTCCCCTTGGTTAGGGTTTTCGCATCTTCAAACTTATTTATATCTTTAAAGATGTATGAGTTACTTGTCCAGGATAATCTGGTGTTCAAAGATCGATTGAATGCAATCGTTTCTTCCTTGTTTTGGAAGTGAAGATATGTTGTTCATCTCAATCGCCTTGGGTTTTCTTTGCGACGGGTGCTCAGTTGAGCTGTTATCCCTTCGACCTGTTGAAGCTTTGGTCTTCCGGTTAATCGGATCTCCGGCGAAGATTCTCTGTCGGCGTTGAATCGGTGAGAGCTGTATTTTCTAGACACGTGTTTTGGTTTTCTTGTTGACTCAGCCATCACCGTTTAAGCCGTAGGACTTTAACAAATGGGCCTTCTGTTTGGGTCGTTCCTATAGTCCCATATGTGATGTTCTCGTTGCCCTCTTGTTTGGGCTTTAGTTGGCCTCGTCTAGGTCTTTGTTGTATTTTGTGGGCTGTTTGGGCCATTTAGTGTTTAAGTTTTGTTTTCTTTTGGACCTTGTAAAATTTGGTACTTTGTTTTATATATAGAAAAGTTCAGTGAAAAAAAAAAAAGAAGATGATTTACCACAAATGCTTCTAGTGGTAGAAACGGTTCAAGTCGGGCATCAGATCATGCAAATCAAGCAGGACAAGTGCATATCAAGCGGGACAAATGCAAATCAAACGGATCATGCAGGAGAAAAGCAGATCAAACCGATCAAATAATTTATTATAACTTATGAATGACAAAATCAGTTCAAAACTATAGATCATATATTAAAACAACAAAAATTACACCTAAATATCTAAACAAATATCTTAGATGTTATAGGATCGGTCGAAATGCCTTTAAATATTTTATAAGATATTTATACTTATTATTTTTTTTTTTAGGTGATCAAGATTTTCTTGAGAGAACCGGTAGGTTACACTAATATTGAATTTTCGGTTAAATTTACCACTGGGAAACTCTCTACCAGTGGGTGTAAGATATTTGAAACCGTAATTAATCATGAAACTTATTTGATAGTGCAACTCAATAAATACACGTTCTCGGTTAAGATTTCATTTAAAATTGTCTTCTCTCAATAGATTTACAAAATTTCAATCATTTCCTTATATATTAACTATTTTAAAACATAAAAAAAATATTAACTACTTACCCTTGTTGATATTTATGTAGGAAGATTTATATCTTCTTCCTTTAAAAATGTTGTGTTTTGTCGGCAATTGAACGTCATTCTTATAATTTTAAAACAACACAAACAGTATTAGTGTAAACCATATAGTTTGAGCTAATAATTGTACATTATTTATAAAATTAGATAAATATATTTTAAAGTTAAGTGCTTCTAGCAAAATTATTTATTATTAAAAAGAAAAAAAAAAGAGCAGATCAACACCACCAAATGTTAGCGGATGAGATCTGCATGCAGATCTACCGTTTTTTCCACAAAAAAACAAAAATATTGAACTGCATGCAGATCTCCTGCTTAAACTGCTTTTGCAAACAGAAAAACATGAATGGTGAATGTATTGCGGAAGAACCGCACGTACAGGAAAACTGCACTGGTCATGCCCTTCCATTCATAACTTAATACAGTAATACTACATCCGGAGAGAGAATGTCAGTAAATAAATGCATCATCTTTTACCTCTACTAATAGCACATTTCCTACCGATACAGATCATCTATATTTAATTTAAGTTCCTTTTTAAAATATGTAAATATATATAATCAATCCCCTCTGTATTAATAAAAAAAATTAAAAAGTTATAACTTGTAGTTTGTACTAATTAAAAAAAAATCTGCTGAGTTATCACGTAATTAGAATGATAATTTTACTTACGTGGCGGCTTGAGCATCAATTAAAAATTTTGTTAGTCCAAAATTAAATTGATAGAGAATGTTATATTATATAGTATGTCCATTATGGACGATTCATTTATCAACTTGAAATTATTATATATTCTTTTCTTAAATAAAACCTACGGAATTACCTAATGTAATTAAAATATATATGATAATTAATGATTTTAAATAATAAAGATTTGCTAACAATATGTATAATTTTCTGTCAGTTTTGTTTAATTATTTATTATTAAAATAAGTTACACAATTACATTAATCATATAATAAAATTTTAGATTTTTTTGTATATGTTGGATTTTGAATTTTTCAAAACGAGTATAAATTACTAAAACTGTTAAAAGTCTCACATAAACTTTTGTGATAAAGGTTTAATTTTTTTCTATAATAAGATACAATAATTATAAAATCATATATAAATAATTTTATTTTAATATGTGTTTATGTTAATATATATATATATATATATATATATATATATATATTTCATATACATTATATGAAAATATATACTTATATTTTGATATCTGCGTTGAACATATATTGAAAAGTTAATATTTTAATTTTGAAATCTTCATTATTTTTCTAATGATTAAAAATTATTGAAACCACTAAACATTCCGCATTAAAAAAAATAATTGGTGTAAAATTTTGTTACACAAATATGCAAATAATCATAAAATCATATGAGTAGAAACCTCATTTAATAAATATCCACATTAAAAGTATACTATATATCTATGTTAATATCATATAAATTTAATTATATATCACATACGATAGATAAGATTGATTGTTTTGATTTATTTACCCTAAAATTATTGCGACTAAACAAGAGTGGTCGTTTGATATATATGCCCACGCTAATTTATTACATAACAGTAACTAATTTCTTAGTTATTTAATATATAATTATTATTTTATTATTTCATAATATGCAGAAAAACATAAAATAAGTAATAAATATAAAATATTTATTCTGCACAAGGCGCAGATCTTAACCTAAGTATGCATCTCTTTAATAATTTTAAATCTTAAATATTTTCTAAATCTTAGGCAAAAAAAAAAATAACGAAATGAGAATAAACTCAAAAATCAATATTTATATCGAGTAATAACCAAAATGAAAAAAAAACACAAAAATGAGAAAAAAATTGAAGATAGATAGGATTGACACTTGAACGTAAACTTCTTATAACTACAATTAACTTTTAAATAGCTAAATCATGATATAAAACCGAACTGACATAGTTTCATTGTAACCAAATAGTAGGTTTGAGATTCTTCGGCCTAAACGTTAAGACTCTTATGCGATAAGTAATTTTTTGACTTAAAATATTTTTAAAATTGGGATCAGCTCATCGGTAACCAAATTATGTAATTAACAAAAAAATTTAAAAAAAAATTGTTTAAGAGCCAAAAATATTAATTCGATCAAAAATATAAATTTTATTTTTCATATGATATATATTATATAATTTTCATATAAATTCACCATGCGCAAGGCGCAGATCTTATCCTAGTATTAAATTAAAAGAAAAGACTCGAAGAACAAATTGATTTTAAGATATTCTTAGTATATTTACCATAAATATTTAGGAAAGTTAGCATTATTTAGCATTAACATTAAGATATTCTTAGTATATTATTATTTACCATAAGTATTTAAGAAAGTTAGCATTATTTGGTATTAACATTATGTTAGCGCTACTTCTATATATATGTATTTCGTATTCTCATATCAAATACAACGCAATAATACATCTCTATTCTATTATACTTTACAATCAACATAGAAACTGATAACATATTTCGTTGTTGTTGCTTATATTCAAAACTTTTTTAGAAAAATAACAGTTAAAGATTGTCCCATACTTAACAAAAGGCTTCAGCAAACGAAAGGAGTTTAGAAAGTCATAAATTTGTAAAGCATGCGTAGCTTTAAAGTTTAAATTACATAGTTTGGACCTTTAGGGATAGGTCCATTTTCTTTGACAAGTTGTTTGTAGAGCCCGTTGAAACATTTTCTTGCTAGTAAATACTCTACAGCTTTTACATACCAGCCCAAGCAGTGACGGCATGAAAGGGTAAGGCTTTAACGGGCTTGGTAATACCAATTCTCTCATCTTTTGTTTACAACTAGTTACCTCCCGTGCCAAGCACGGGTCACTATCATCCTATTTTTAACTAAAATTATATTTTTGTTTGCAGAAATCATAAAATTGTAAAGCTTATCAATATATCAGAATAAATTATTTATTTTTTCACATATTTTCTAAACCTAAATAACACATCGGAACATAAAATTCATTGTATAAAAGTATAAATTTTATAGAACATGTTTAATCAATAAATGTTTGTAAATCTATTAAATGAATATTTACCTGCTTTTCATATTTGAATTATATATCTGCAAAAAAATTATAGCTTGATTGGAAAAGTTAATAAACTTTAAATAATATATACATAAAATACTTCGTAAATAGAAAGCAATAGCACGCTGATTTTTTCTAATTCCCTTTCAAGTTTTTTTTTATCATGTTTTACCACAAAAGATTTTTCAAAAAGCTTGAATTTCATTGCATTGCTATATACAAAGCTGAGTTTCATCTATTTAAACAGTTTGGATATCATAATTATAAATGTAATGCATTTACTTTTTTCCATAAGAATATAGCTTTTAATATTAAGAATAACTTCATGTCTCTGATAATAGTACTTTACGAAACAAAACCCAGATTTTCCATTATGCTGTGAACAATAAATTTATAAAATAGAAGTATAATCCGAGAAAACCTTCAACTTGACTTATGCAAAAGGAATGATATAGAATTATTTTCAGAATAAGAGAAGAACTTGTTAGAATAAAGATCTTTGCTATACTCAAAAAAATAAAACGACAAAGAAAATGGAACGATAGAGAAGAAGAGGAGAATAAAATTATAGAAAATTAAAAAAACTGATTGAATGTTACAGAGGAGATGAACATTGATATTGGGAGTTACTAAAAAAAATAGAACGTGTGATGACAGTTAGGAAAAAAAGGGATTTAATTTTTAAAGTTACATGAATATTTCAAAGAACGTGATACAATTTTGATAAATTAAAATGTTATTTCCTTTATCCATGATTAGTGACAAAAGCCCTTCTTTAGTTAAAGACTTAAACTTAACTGTGTTGTTACACAAGTTTATTTTTTATTTTACATAAAAATAAATTTGAATAATTAGAAGAAATTTAGATTTTAATTAGGAAAAATAATTGATGATAACATGACATTTATTAGTTTATCTATCAGTAAAATATAGTTAAAGAAATATTGCACAATTTAGAAATTATACTTGGTTGATCGATATATGAGATAGACTGATAGTATACTAATAATTCAATATATGAACATATTTAACTAATAATTTATTTTATTTTACTTTATTTTAACCAAGTTCAAAATTTCCTCAAGAATATACATCATATATACGAAGCCTATGATATTCTATATTAAATACTTTTAATAAAAGTCATTCGAGGATTGCACATATTCGATATCAACAATTTGGTCAAGCATATAACAAAATTTTGATATTAAAAGTTTATGCATCTAACCTGTTAATCAAACTATGAACAATAAGAGTCTCTGGTATCTTGGAGTTTCCCTTCTTCTTCAATCATCATCCTAGAACATAGTTTGTTTTATGCAGACAATCTCCTTGTAAGTTTGAAGTCTCTTCTTCTCATCGTCTCACTCTTCTTTGTTACAATCAATCTGAAACATAGACTTAAGTTTCTTTTGACCAGCTTTGGTTCGAGGAAAACTCGTTACGTGGTAACGACGACTCCTCTGCAAAAAAAAAAAAAAAAAAATGTTGAGACTCAAAAAATTATTACTTACTCATTTGCTAAACAACTATAGGAACTTGTCTGCACCACCAATGTATACCAGCGAATTTCCAGAAGCCATCTATAACTTCGCTTCTTCCGCAACTTCAAAAACTTTTTAAGATAAGAAAAATCAAAAGCCTTTCTTAAAAAAAAGTTAATTATAGGAAAGACACAAGCATCGGTTGTGGAAGAGAGTAAACTGTTTGAAAAAAATTTTGTAAACAAATTTGTTATCTGAGTGATTCTAGTGTCGTTTAAAGTTGATTAGTGTAGGGAGTTGAGATCGTGTTGTAGTGGTTGAGACAATTAAACTGTTTTTGCTTTCTTCATTTTACGTGGAAAATATTTTAATTGTTTTTATTTTTTATTTTGTAAACTTTTGCCAAGTGTCAGATATTTATTCGCTAGGCGACTTGCGCTTTAGTATATAAGAGATATTTGGCTCTATTGAGCTACAAATACATCAAAATCTGACACTAAACATTAATTGTGAAGTTATTTGTATATATGTTATCACAACATTCAATTTTAAGAAAAAGACATGTTTTTGAAAAATGTGACATAACACTAATCTTATTATGACATGTACAATTTTTGTTATAAAGATTTATATTCTTTTGTAAAGTTTTTTAAAAATATGGTGATATTAATTCATACATATATATATATATAAATATTTATTTTTGTCAAGATATATTAATAACTAATAATTCATATATCACTATTAAATTAATATATATATATATATATATATATATATCACATTAATATAAATAAGCTAAATATACTTACGAATATAGTTTTTTACGTCAACTTATATATATCATATTTTGTATAAAATATACATTTTACCAAAATTAATTGTAAACATGCATAAAAAATAAAAACTAAAGTAGTTTTACACACTTTGTCAAATAAAAGTTGGTGATGGAAATATATAAAACTAATGGTTTGACATCGACAATATATCTTTAAAACATTGAAATTCGCTCGCGAACATATTGAAAATATATTTATGTTTTGATCATTATGTTTCTCTTGTTTTTTACTTATTTTTTCTTATTTTTTGCTTTTTTGGTTCTGTTTTGCTTTGTTTTTGTGTAAAATGTTACGAAGAGCAAAAATATTTTTTTTTAAAATTACCAAAGAGATTATTTTTACTTTTGACAAGGAAGGGTGAGTGAAGTACATGCTCATTTTATTGGGTTCTTGCAATCACACTCTGGACTTGCTTCCTTCCCATGATCACAAGGAGAACACTTGAAAGGAAGAAGATGTTTTCGAGTCTTTGGAACTCTCAGAAGCTGGAATTAACTTATTGATATCTTAAACTTAACATGATGATTAAATGTATTAAACTTACCATATATTGGAGAGGGAATCAAAATGAGAAACATCATCATTAGATATCCAACTGTTGCATTCATCTTTCATGTACAAGAAGGATCTTCTTTTACTTCTTCTCCTCTTTCTTCCTTAATGTTCTTAATGTTGATAAGAATGATCAGTTTGTGTTGAAGAAACAAGATTTCCAAACATATAAAGAGTTAAAAAAGGTTGGTAACAGGGTAATGTTTGAGAGAGTCGTGTGATTTATTAGCTACCGTTCTTGTAATTTTCTTAATTGCAATACTCAACTTCTTCTTGGATGTATTTGTTTCGTTTTAGTCCTTGGAAAAAAAAGTGATGTTGTACTTAGATTTTTTGGTTGCATGTAAACCTTATTTGCTTGATTCTTGGTTTTTCCCATTTGAAAGGTTGTACCAGTAGATAGTGAAATTGTTCTAGAGGCAAAAAGATCTTGCATCACATGTAAACGATATTACCTTTTAAAGATGAACTAGATTATGATCTGCGCTTTAAAAGCGCGAAAATATTGTACTTAAATCTTTTGGTTGCATGTAAACCTTATTTGCTTGATTCTTGGTTTGTCCCATTTGAAAGGTTGCACCAGTAGATAGTGAAGTTGTTCTAGAAGCAAAAAGATCTTGCATCACATGTAAATGGTATTACCTTTTAAAGATGAACTAGATTATGATCCGCACTTTAAAGCACAAAAATATTAATAAAATTTAATTGACGAAATAAAAATGTGTTAGCATTTTTATTTTGTATATTTGAAAACATATAACTATATAATTTTTATTTATATTAGTAGGAAAATTATATAATATATTACTTAGTTTTATTTTTCAATTATTTCAATCATTTTGTTATGATTTCTTAATAAAATCTATGTGATTTATTTTATTAATTATGTCATATATTTTTGATAAATTTTTATTTATAAAGCTTACTTGATGTCAATTTATTAACTCTAACATTTTATTTCTATACAATATTTAATTTAATATAAAAGCTTATTTAAGTGTAAGTGATCATGTAATTTTCTATTTATGAAAGGATATAGAAAATAATCCATTAATTTAGTTAATTTTATATTAAATGATATTATTTCTAATTATTTATATGTTAACAACGATTGTATTTTCTTCTGTTGCTTTTTCAATCTTCAAACAGTGCATAGCCCTAAATTCTACAAAAATAAATAGTACTAGGCGAATCACCCGCATATATATGTGGGAATAAATATTTACGTAAAACCTAAATTGTAATAGTTATTAATATTTATTTTTGTTTAGTTTAGTTTGATATTTATATTATTTTTGTTAAGCATCTTGTTTATGAGTTATTGAGTTGTGATGTTTTTATATATTTGATTTTGCAAAATATTTAACTTCGCTATGATATTTGTTTCTAAAATTCTTGTTTGATTTTTATATGATGTAGTTAGTTTCTTCTTATTTGTATGGTTATTTCAATTATAATTTTGCGTTTTGTTCATTTTTTATTATCAAAAATCACTTATAAAATTTATAAACAAATAAAATTAAAAAAATAAAAAATATTGTTTAAAATCAGTTTAAAATTGTATTATTCAAAATATAACTTTACATTTAAAATTTACACAAAAAATAAATTCAGTTAAAGCTACCTATATATGTTTTAGAAAACTTTCTTGTAAATAACATATTTTGTTTTCTTTTGCGAAGGCAACACTAAGTAGAAATTGTATGCACCCCATTCTAAATTGAAATATCGGTTCAGGCGGAGTAACAAACATTAAAAATACTAAAGTGCTAGATGGCTCTATTACATGTTATAAATGTTGTCTCGATAATATGTTTAGTTAACTAAGTCATTCGAAGTCTTCTTTCATTATATAGTCACTTTATGATATTCACTTTGATCTTTCAGCTATTCAAGGATGAATGAATTTTTATACCAAAAATAATGGGTGTGAGAAAAACATAATTTTTCGTGAATAAAGTAGAATCTTAGATATTGAAATATCTATATTGATGGTTCAAACTTTAAAGAATTAGTTGTTTCTTTATATAAGAATATGAACATCCATATATTATTAAGTTGATAATTTTTAATTATAGAGGAAAACTAATGATTTAGAAATTAAAAACTGATTAAAATAAAATCTAAGTAATTATGTTGTTCAAGTAACGGGAAAAAATACAAATAAGAATGTTTTAAAATTATGTCCTACACGAAAAAATGTTTCTAATTAACGTGACCAAATTTCTAAATAAGAAAAAATGTTTTAAAATATTAAAAAGATATTTCTCACTAATTTGATGTATTTATTTTACTAATGAGATATTATAAAATTTTATGTCATAAGAAAACTGATAAAACCAACGTGATTTAGGGAAAAATTATATTAGAGATATTATATATTTATATTATATTACTTTTTGATTATATAAAAATCGGTTTTATTAAATTATTTGCTTTATATATATAAACTAATATTGATATATTTATATTAAAGATATTGTCTTTTATATTAAATTTCTTTTTGAGTTATATAAAAGGAAATTCGTTTTATTAAATTATACATGTTTTAAAATATTATATATTTATTAAAGATATGTCATTTTTGTTAAAAATGTGATTTGGAAATAAATTTAGAAAAAAATATTAATAATGGTATTTTAATAATACATTTTTTTCATTAAGATTATCGTTGTAATTATTGCGTCATATAAAAATTGACTTTTCAAATAATATTATAGAGATTCCATTATTTCTTAGTTGTAATGAACATTAATAAATCATATGCAAATTGCTATGAATGATATGTTAGTATTTTGTCCATTAGTTCCAGATTCTTCGGTCCACTGACCATCCGGAATCACGTCTGCAAGTGGACCTTCCACATTAGTTGATCATTTAATTCAATTTTTAACACCCTAATCATTGCAACTTGGCGCTAGATTTATAATGCTTTTTGTCAATGATGGTATGGAGTAGTTACATCAACAATTGTTAATAGCGTTCTGTTTGTCCATCCCTCCCTGGCAACAGTTCCCACAATCTTTCAATTTTGACCTAATTCCACATATTAGAAATATTAAAATCTATTTTTCATTGATCCAAAAACTCAAAACTAGTATCTCTATAATATATTAAGTATGAACTAAAATCTACACAATATGATTTAGATCGGTTTACTATTCAAAATTTTGAAACTTAACCAATGGCTAACCTAATTGAATCGATACAATCTGATTTTAAAAAATTACCAAAGTCTGATTGGAAAGTTAGGTCGGTTTTGTATTTGGATCTTAGGTTGGATCAGGTTTTAAATTTGGTCAAAAACATACTCCCTCCGTTTCACAAATATAAACTTTTTAGTATTTTTCACACATATTAAGAAAACACATTAGACTACCATAATAAATGTATCATTTTCTGTAATTTTCAATAATTTTTAACCAATAGTAATTCAATAAAGTCAATTAATTTTCTTGAAGTTTACAATTTTTTCATAGAAAACACAAAAATACATATTTCTGAAACAAACTTTTTTTTCTAAAAAGTCTATCATTAAGGAACGGAGAGAGTAATAATTTGGTATCGGTTTACGTTCAAACCATTTAAACCAAGTCAAACCTTTATTTATGGGGATATGAGTTTCGAATGGGGAGAAATAAGTTTTAATACTTATAATATGTGGAAATAGGTCGAGGTTGAAAAATTGTGTAGAATTATTATTATATGATACTTATGGTATGAAAATATTTTGTTTACCCATTAAATATAGCATTATAGTTTTCATCTTTAAGAACCAAAAACATAAGGGACTCAGCTAATCCTACAAATCATTATATTATTAGAGACATAACCTCTATAAATTAATAATGTTTGTACTTTAAAATTTTATTATTAATTTATAGAGATATTAATTTACAAAAATTTCCTTATTTAGATTTCTTATTTTAAGATATATTTATTCTAAGATAAAAAAAATATTTGATTTTAGTTTATAGACATTAATTATTATTTTTGAAATTTGACATTTATATATTGCATAGAACTTAAATGTGGTTTTAGATATAATATCATCAAAAATATATTAAGTATTAAGAAAATATAAAGATAATTTCATTATAAATATAAAATAAACAATATAATAACAGATTCTTATTTATATAAAATATTTAAACATATAAATTATTAATTTATAATTTTAATGAGACTATATATTTACATAGATTTTTCTTTTAAAAAATTATCTTATTATTTTATGAATTTGTGTCAAATTTTGAACCGGTCCAAGTTGGGACCAGCAAAATTTATTAATAAAAATTATTAATTTATCTTCTGTAAAAATATTCATTCTCTCATGGAAAAGAAATAAAAATCCTTTTTTACTTTTACCAAGTTTAACCCCCTTTTTTTTTTGGAACGATACCAAGTTTAACTTTTATACTCGTTCTCAACGTACATCTTTCAAAATGACATATATGCGATGTGGATTGTTTTTCTTTAGATTCCGCGCATATATACGATTAGGACTGAATATTTTATCCGTTAAATTTGATTTGATTTGTTATTCGTTTCTATTCGATCCGAAATTTCTGGATATCTGTAAACTTTCAAAACAAATCAAATACTAAAAATCAATATCTGTTAAAATCGAAGTAAATCACAAATATTAAAATTTTGAAAAGCGAATATACGATCCGATCCGGTAATATATAAATACATGTATATCTTTATTATATTTAAAGTTTAAAATGTATAAGCTTATATAATTATTATTCTAACATATGATTTGAAAAAATCTATTCACATTATTAGTTATATAAAAGTATTACATAAAAAATAAGAGAGAAAAATTATGACAATTATAACTTTTTTTTAAGTTTTGTGTTACTATAATTGTTAACTAAGATTAAAATTTACAAAATATGTAGTTTTACTATTTCTTTTAATTTTATTTTATATATCATGCAAATATGTTTTTAAAAACAAATTTATATCGAATTTTTTAAAGATTATTAAAACGGATGAGATATCCGTAAATATTCGTAAATATCCGTAAATATCTATTTATTTTCTGGATATCCGTCCGTACTTTTTCGAAGCAAATCAACTAAAAAATTTAGATAGCCGTAACATACGAAGCAAATTACAAATACCTTCAAAAACTCGGATATCCGATCCGCGTCCGCCCGCTACATGATCCAAAGTACCGATATGAGCGCCAGTAGATTTTGAGAGAAACCTCAGTCAACGATTTTTCCCATAACATACAACAGTCTACTTATGTTTGGTCTCATAGTATTAATCATTGAACCGCCTAGAATCCTTTTTTATCCTTGTAATCCTTTAATTTTCTAGTATAACATTAGGCGATAATGATGACCACATGAGTAATCATGATTTAAGATATAAAGTATAATAAATCCATTAAATTTGAACGGCACGATAATATAAACTAGGTCTAAATTTACTTTTGATTTTGAAGTCCAGCGTTGCAAGCACACTCTCTAATAATCCACCACACCACACTTTTGCATTTTATAGTTTATAAAAAAGCATACATCATTTATTTTTTCCACTTTTTTCAGTCAGAAATTTGGATTTTCTGAAAATTACAAAAAGGAAGATGATAAAAGCTAAAAAGACCAATTAATTCTCCAATACCAATCTCTGCATTACAAAAAAGGCCACACCAGTCGGCTACTGCTTGTCGCAATCATGCACCTATAGGGTACCTTTCCAAAAATCATACTTCTATCATTTTATACTTATTATTACCTTACTAAATTATTGGTTTCTGAAATAAGTATATACCATATTTTCAAAAATAACTAAGATTATTTAGGAGAAAAAAAAAACTTAAAATCTGGCGTTTTCCAAGCCGTGCATGTCGCTGACTCGGTTTAAATGCTTCCTCATGATAGCCACTTTCGCCAATTTCTCAGCCGCTTTCCAAGCCGAAGTCGGCGTAAGTTGCTCAGGTTTTTCTTCGGTTCGGTTTGCTAAACCGATTCTCGGTTTCAACCGGCTTAGCTCAGCTAACTCAGCGTCCAAGCTCATTAAGCTATCATCATCAGAAGCGTTTGACCGAGCCGTCGTTAGAAGCTGATATGCTCCAGCAAAATCATCACGCTCAATCAGCTTGCGTGAACCAGTTACAGCGCGACACACCAAGTGTATATTCCTCAGCCGTTCGATGCTCGAAGATACGAATCGGACGGCCTGTGGCCGTGGGATCAAAAAACGTTTTTCTTTCGGACAAGGAAATGGCTGAAGCGTCGCGGGGTCAACGACCGAAGACCGTACGGACATTACATGGTGGGACCCGCTCGACGGAGTCGGTACTTTGAACTCAACGAGATATTCTCTCTCCTCCTCCGCGAGCAGATCGCCGACGATAACAGCCGAACCGAATCCGAAACTCTCTGACCGACCCGTTAAAGAGTAAACCGCTGAAATCTCAGTCAACGGAGAACCGGAGACTAAACCGAGGTTAAGATTCACGTCATGGAGAACCACGTTTAGCAACGAAGCGATTCGCTCCGTGAACGCGTCTCGAAGCGGCGCGTGATGCAACGCGCTTGGAGAAGCGATTGAAACGGAGTGTACCGGGATCTCCGAACGATAGAAGCGCGTGGTGGAAACGACGAAAGGTACACGCGCGGAGTTTAGTTTAGCTTTCAAAACCGCCTCCGGCTGATCCTGACCGTCGGATAAAACAAAAATACTAGCCGACGGATTCCTCTCCCGCCGATCTTCAACGACTTTAACCGCTTTCTTCAACGCGTCGTTAACGCTCATCCCCCCGCCGCCGGCGGTTTCGATTCCGACGAGTGCGTCGACGATTCGCCGCGCCGATCGCCGTCCTCTATCCGTCATCCGTCGTAACGGCATTAACCGTTTCGATCCCGTCGAGAACACGACGATCGAAAGCCGATCCATATCCCGGAGCAGAGAGATCACCAGTCTCAGCGCGTGCTTAACAGTCCGCAAGCTCGCTCCGCCGCTGCTCAGATCGAGAACCGTCACCAGATCTATCGACGGCCTGCTCGCTCTAATCGCGTCCGCCGTCGACGACGACGGTAAAGACGCCTTCAGTTTCATCATGACGACGTGCGTCTCGACCCGTTTCCCTGTTTCCACGACGGCGGATTCCGGCAGCAATTTAACCTCCAGAGTCCCGGAGATGGGAGGAATCGAACCAGAAAACGCCGGCGTAATCGAAGAATCGGAAAAGAATCCGGGAAACTCATGGCCTTCTTGGTCTACGTCGTCGTTTTCGTCTGATTCCGGTATACTGTTGAAGTGAGCAAGAGAAACCGGCGAGTAAGCTAAGGTCTCGTCGTCGTTGTACACTCTTAAGGATTTCCCCGTCTTGATTTCTCGGATCTCGGGTCCTCTCCCCGGGTCGGATTCGAAATTCACAGACTCAGCATCCGACCTCGGCGTGTAATTCCAGGCGGCGGAACAGAACGGGCAACGTTTGCCGTCTAATTTAACGGCGCAAGAGAGGTGAAACGAATGTGAACACTCCGCCGTGAAAATCGCCGTTGAATTGATTTGACCCGAGTTCAACCTCTGTAGGCAAATCCCACATCTGTTATTATTACTCTGCATTAAAAAAAAAAAACAGAGACTTTGATTAGTTTACCCCTGTCTGAAAATCTATGAAATTAAGGAAACTGATTACAATCAATCTTTACTTTGTTGAGAATAAGTGTGGCACGGAGGAGAGAAACGCCGCCATGAGTGGATGATGATTTAGGGGAAGAAGGGTTAGACAGAAGCTTAGGAGTTGAGCTGTTACTGGTCCTTGGAGTTGCATTGCTCGTGGTCCTGCAGTGGAGTTTGGGACTAGTGGGAAGAGATGGGTTAGCGGCTGAGGTTGAAGCGGCGGAGCGGCATCCGATTCCACTACCACGGCCGATGCCGCCAGGAGACTGGATACGGGGAGTTGATGGGTTTGAGAAAAAACCAAACTTTGATCGGAGTCTTGGTGTAGGAATGTGTGATGATGATGATGATTGTTGTTGATTACTTGAAACGGAATTGCAAAACGCTTTTCTCCAACCAAACACCATCTCCAGTTTAACAATGAAGAAAACACGTTCTTTGTTTTATTTCTTTCCTATCTTCTTCTTCTAATTATATAGAAAGATGATGGAGCTTTGGGTATTTGATCATAAGGAAGATGGAGAAATTAAATAAGATAAAGACTAGAGAGAGAGAAGAAAGATAATTTCTTCTTTAGTGATGCTTCCAAACATTTAATAATTTTTAATTGTAGCAAATATTAAAAGGAAAAAAAAATGTTACTTTGTGCGTCTGAAATGACTTTTTATATCCATTTGCATGTAATATATTGCCTCGAAGAAAATGATTACTGAATCACTGATTCGTTACTTCACTGCTGGTCAAAATGTTACTAGTATAATCTTTGTTTATGAATTAGTATGTCTCATTTCATATTTCAGTTGTTTCATTGGGATAGACGATAACAATTAAATATGTCAACGCTGCAACCGACCCATATGCAATGTGAGATTTCATTTAACTAAAGACGCGGAGATCTTTGTCTCCATTTGCAATATGATCTTTCTTTTCCCATATCATTTTACTATTTTATAAACAACTGAATCTAGTTGAAAATAGGAAGAACACATGTTTAAACCTTGTGCGATAAGTAACCAAACAGAAGTTTCAACTTGACTAAACGTACGTGCTTATCCAGTATAAGTTTATAACTTGGTGAATTATAACTTTTCGATATAGAGAACAAAATTGAAGTTTCTCGAATACGCTAAATTGTTCGAAATGTAAATTCTGATCTGATAGTTTGTATCGCCGGGGAAACATAAAAACAGGTGACTCGAGGAAAAATTCATGTGGCACGTGACGGAATCCGAGTGATAACCGGTAAGCATGTTTTGTAGAAATATATATACAAATAAAACTGAAGATTGCAGAGAAACTTATCAAGTTGTGTCGAGCTGAATCTGTAGTAGTAGATGGACAGAGGTCTAGATGTATTTATTGTTGGACTGTACCTTCTGTCAAAGTCAAGTATCTTTCCACATTACTTCTACGGTTTTACTTCTAGGTCAGTTTAACTTTTAATTAGGCCAATATATATCGATAATGATCTAATAACGTTATCACACACGTAAATGCAGAGCTATGCTGACTTGATGAATTCATCTTAAGTTTTGGGTATATGTGATAAAAGTTTGGATGTTTGATAGAGAAAGGTCGAAGTGCTCTCATATTTTTACCAACAAAATTATATAAATTTATCCACAATTCGAAAGATCCAAATAATTATAATCAACACGGAGACGACAAGAGCTAATGATATGACATAAAGATTGAAGTGGTCCAGCAAGTTTTGAATTCTTGCTATGGCAAAATGGGTGGTTTTTCTTCGACTACGATAGTTCTATTACTTTTTTTAATCTTTGGAAAAAAAACTTGTAGATCTACTGACTGATCAGGTGATTAAGATGGCTTTCAAAATTATGAGATCAGTGGTACAAACTCCAAAATATGAATTATTACAGTTTTGGCTTTATTGTATTTTGGAATTTTGCAAATGAGCCACGTGAATGAATGAAACAATAAGGATTAAGACCTGCTAAATTGAGACTGTAATCCAGACTCTAATTAAGAATTTGCAAATTGCTTGGCAGGTTTTAAGTGGCTGCCATTTTCTGAACAGCACATGACTTCGTGCGTGCCATGCCATGGAATCACTGATTCATATGAAAAACGAAAAAGATTAGTTCGTAACTTATTTTCGCTAGATGATTTGATAAACTCGTGGGAGATCTTTTAAGAACAAAACTTAGTGAATCTTTAAACTCACCTCCCATTTTATTACCAATAAAAATGTCACATAAATTAATAATAAAATATATTATTTTTTTAAAAAACAATCTAAAATAGTTTAAAAAAAACAATGAAACTCATTTTAATGATGCTAACGTCACTAACTAAACCCTAAATCTTAAATTCTAAACCCCAAATCCTAAACCTTAAATCTAAACCCTAAACCCTAAATTCTAAACCCAAACTCTAAACCCTAAATCCAAACCCTGTATCTTAAACCCAAATCTTAAACCCTAAATCCAAACTGTAAACTCTAAACCCAAACCCTAGACCTTAAACTCAAACCCTAGATCCTAAACTCAAACCTAGATTCTAAACCCAAATCTTAAACCCTAAAAAAACAACATCAACATTAATCCAAACCTTTAGGATATAAGATACGATTTAAACAAAAAAAAATGCTGATACGATTTTGTCCATATACTAATTAATGGATCATAACCTCCCATGATTGATAGCTGATAAGAAATCTATGGATACCATCAATTCGGTGGGTTGTTGGAGGTCTACCAAATCGCGTAACACACATTCATTCTGATGGTCGTATATGCATTTATCAAAATTCTTTTATGTGGTTTTAACGCACTTATTGGCACTAGGTCCATTTCCAGAACGAAAAGAAAGTTGATATGTTTTTTTCTAAAATTCGAATCCAGCTGTGTGTGCAATGTTACATTTAAATTATTTGGTTATGAACTTTGGTTCAACTGTCGTGGGTGGAATCTCGGTTAGTCGAACACCTAGTGCTAGCATGCTAAATATATATATTTGTATTTGCATAAGTTCCTAATATCAACCAAAGCAATTTGTTCCTAAATGTTGCAGGAGTAGCATTTTAGTTTTCGTTAGATATAGTATACATATAAATAGTTTTCGGAACCAACCATAAATGAGTGTTAAAGGTAATGCCACGTCCCATCGTTGAGAAGCATAACTCAATTCCTATCTTTTGGAGACAAATTTGACATGTCTATTTCGTACTAAAATTATGTATATTTCATACTTAATTTTAGAAATACTGAATATACTATATAGTTGATCAGCAGCTTATATAAGTATATAATCTAATCCCATTCGAAATAAGTGCATGGACTAGAGGGATTAAAAAAAAAAAAAGACTAGAGGGATTCACGACCAGTGATCATTGTTTATGTGCATACTACTAGTTCACGTTAAGCGACATGAATCACACAAATATCCATTATTTGGATTACTTAAAGTAACACAACAATTTAAATTCGTTTTAAGTTCTGGGAGTTATGAGGATGTAATTATTTCGATGGAATTTATGCTTTGGAGTTGATTAATTAATGCATCTTTGAAAAATGGATACTTGACTATAACCTATCATTTGGGTGGGGTTTATTTTAACGGATAATATGGAATTATTTTGTTTTGTCAACTCTAACAGAAACTATTATCATGGATATAGTTGTTTATAAAACAATAATTAGTGAGCAAACCACCATTGCCAAAACCAAAGGCGCACTATGTTCGCATCTTTAGGAACAGAAAACAATTAGGAAAGGATGCGAGAGCATTATTATACAGTCAAAATATCTCATGAATATGCTCATGTATCTTTGACTGTTTTTCTCTGAAAATGTAGAATTGAATAGTGTTATTCAAATGTAGCTAATCACTAAAATTTAGAATTATTAGGTTGATGAGATTTATAATCTTCTTTTGGAGAAATAACTTCGATGAGTTAACAAACATATGCAAAGGGTAAATAAAAATGTCCAGGAAAGTTTTGTTCCTAAGGTCTGGTCAAGAGTTTCAATGAAAAATTGCTTTCATGCAGTTGCAGACCTTTCTTAATCTTTGTTTTGTCTCGTAGCCCTTGGGTCTTCAAGGTCAATTATTCATGTTGGTTAAGGATCTACTTGCACCAATTATTTAGCAGCATATCGAATCCGACAGCCAAAAGATGTTGGCAAATCATTACTCTGTAACCTTTCTTCTTAATATTCCAATATAGAAATAGACATTAAAGAGAATAAGTTGGGGTTACACATTTTGACTACCTGACTTGAACCACAAGTTTTTTTTTGAGAAAATTGAACCATAAGTTGTGGATTCCCGGTTATGATTTATCCTTGGCCGCTGTGTCCACTTCCTAGAAAAGGTTTCGCAAGTTTCATCTTTAAATCAGACTAAAGTATGTGTTATGGTTTAAAGTGTTATAAATCATATTGTGGATGTTCATAACCGGCCAAATGCTAGAGAGAGAGAGAGTCGACCGTGAGGAGAGAGAGAATCGACATCTTGTCTTTTCCTTATTGGATTATGATTTGTTTCCATATTTGTATTTCCTTTCTTTAGTCTTTCCATTATTCTATGACGGTGTAATTTCCTATATATAAATGGCTCCTTATATTTATGAATAATACAGAAACATAGATTATATTCTCTAGTTTCACAACACGTTATCAGCACGATAGAATCTAAATCCCTAAGCTAAAACAAACCGCCTAAAACCCTAACCCTAATCGGCGAACCATCCTAATCCCGATCGCGAAATCTTACATCCTGATCCTTGTTTGCAATCTGTTCCCGATCAGCTTCAGCTCAAGGCATTCCTGATCCTAGCTCATATGATCCGGCTTGTTCAACCTCAGCTCGCAAACAAGACGATCTCAGACAGCTCGCGGATAGCTCGCCACCCGATCAGCACGTTGGACAGCTCGAGTTCCCAATCTCAGCAATCAGACAGCTCGCGACAACATCAGCTCGCATTCCGATCAGTTCCAAGCTCGCGGTTCATCTCTTTGGTTGTCCATTCAACCCTACTTGAGGTTAA
>NC_027750.1:35120539-35122654 GCF_000695525.1 Brassica oleracea var. oleracea
AAACCGTATTGAATTTGATCACATAGAAATCGATTGCTAGGATTGATAATCTCATTCTTGAATTTGGTTGTTTGAATTGATAAAACCGATTGAATGATTTTCAAATTGAAGTCGTATTGATTGTTTGATCGAAACCCTAATGTCTTGAAATTAAAATCGAATACTATCTTGTTTGATTGATTAAAAACGAATGCTTGAATTGAAATAGAAATCGCTTGCAATGTTAAATTATTTATGCATTCTCGTCTTGATAATGATCCAGCTAGTATTGATAGTTTTCATACATTCTCGAATGAACCATAATTGTTGCATTGCTCGACTGTTTGATTGCAATTACACATTGAACTCTTAGAAAACTATTTGCTAAGATTGAAAACGAATAACCATTGTATTGATTGCATTGAAACCGTTTGCTAAGATTGTAGCCGTGCGGCTTGTTTGCATCATGCATGCATAATAGAACGAACTGATTGCATATAGAATCTGAATGCTAAGATTGAACATGTATGCATCATATACGAATGACCTATTTGCATCATACCTAGAATCCGGATTGCTTGAGCATATTGATTGCATTCGCTTGAACACTTTTAAATCTAAATTATGAAACACATGAGTTTCTATGGAGATAATTACTTGCAATGGGCACTTGATGCTAAGATCATCTTAAAATCCAAGGGACTCGATGAATGTATCACTGAGGGCAATAATGCAAGTGAGAAAGATAGATACAGTGCGATATTAATTATACGCCATCATCTTATTGAGAGTCTCAAAGATCAGTATTTGACTATTGAGAATCCTCTAGACCTTTGGACATAGTTGAAAACGAGATATAACCACCAGAGAACGGTGTTATTACCAAAGGCAATGCATGATTAGAGGAATCTCAGAATCCAGGACTTCAAGTCCGTGGACGAGTATAACTCGGCCCTGTTTAAAATATTCTCATAGAGGGCTACGGTCAGGCTAACATCCTGTTGCCTAAGGGTACGCATCTAGAGATATTTGATGCATTGTATTCACCCAGCTCTAAGAGAAGCCTATTGAGCTTTAAAGACATTTGAATGAATGGCTTTCATATTGAGAATAAGGGTGAAGGAAACAAAGAGTTCCTTCAGATCATAGACATCGGCCAAGGCTATAAGAAAGTCCTAGAGTCTATATATGCGCTCTCTACTGGCCTTTTACTATGCTAAGGTCAGAATGATAGAGACCAATGCTGCTGAGTTCAAATCCCAAGCGTTTAATGATTAATGTATGTCCATGGGGGTAAGTGTGGAACACTCCGTGGCACATGTACATACACAGAACGGCTTGGCCGAATCATTCATAAAACAAATTCAGCTAATAGCTCGACCATTGCTTATGAGGTCTAAGCATTCGGCCACAGCTTGGGGACACGCGGTCTTGCACGCGGCCGAACTGATTCTTATCAGACCGTCTAGTGAACATAAATATTCCCCATCACAATTGCTTACGGGTCATGAGCCAGACATATCCCATCTTAAGATATTTGGCTGTGCTGTCTAAGTACCAATTCCTCCACCACAGAGAACAAAGATGAGACCTCAAAGGAGGATGGGGATATATGTTGGATATGATTCTCCCACGATTATAGTACCTTGAGACAACTACGGGTGATTTATTTAAGGCCAGGTACGCGGATTGTCACTTTGATGAATCTGAACATCCAACATTAGGGGGAGATAGCAATAAGCTGGTAAAAAAATATTACATGGAATCAAACATCCTTATCTTGCCAAGATCCTCAGACTCAGGAATGTGATTTAGAAATCCAAAAGATTATAAATTTACAAAAGCTAGCTAATCAATTGCCAGATTCCTTTGCTGACCCGAAAAGAGTGACTAAGTCATATATACCAGCTGCTAATGCACAAATCAGAATTGATGTTCAAGAGGGACACAATCAAGTTGCTACAGAGTCTAGACAACGTTTGAAACGTGGTAGACCAGTAGGTTCCAAAGATAAGAACCCTCGGAAAACTAAGAAAGGTGCAGAGAATGAAATCGAGGTTGTTGAAACCCTAGACACGACCGCGGCCGTTCCTAAATCCCGGGACTTAACCGCGGCCGATCCCAAAACCCTAATAG
>NC_027750.1:35122952-35133542 GCF_000695525.1 Brassica oleracea var. oleracea
AAATTAGACTTGCGGTTAATGGATGTTGTAACTGCATACTTATATGGGCCACTGGATAATGAGATTTATATGAAAGTACCAGAGGGTATAGAGTTGAAAAACAAATCGAGTACTCGAGAACAACACTGTATAAAGTTGAATAAGTCACTTTATGGATTGAAACAATCAGGCCGAATGTGGTACAATAGGTTAAGTGAGTACCTAGAGAGAGAAGGATACAAGAATGATCCGATCAGCCCTTGTATCTTTATAAAGAAATTTGGCCAGGGCTTTGTGATTATAGCAGTGTATGTTGATGATTTAAATATCCTAGGAACCTCTGGAGAGATTTCTCAAACAGTTGAATATCTTAAGAAAGAATTAGAGATGAAAGGTCTTGAAAAAAAAAACAAAGTTTTGTTTGGGATTACAGCTTGAGTACATAAGAGATGGAATCCTTGTGCATCAAATGGCATATACAGAAAAGTACTCAAGAGATTACACATGGCCGAGTCTCACCCATTATCTAGCCCCATGGTCGTGAGGTCCCTCGGCCTGGACACTGATCCGTTCCGCCCTAAGATGGACGATAAAGATGTCCTTGGTCCCGAAGTGCCATATCTCAGTGCCATAGGAGCTTTGATGTGTCTGGCTAGTCATACGACCAGATATATGTTTTGCCGTGAATCTATTGTCTAGATTAAGCTCTTGTCCAACCCAAAGGCACTGGAACGGGATTAAACATGTTCTTCGTTACCTGCAAGGAACGAAAGACTTGGGTCTATTTTATACTAACCAAAACAAAGAAGGTTTAGTTGATTTTGCTGATGCAGGTTATCTTTCGGATCCACACAATGCTCGATCACAGACAGGCTATGTTTTCACACATATTGGAACAGTCATATCATGGCGTTCCATGAAGCAGACGATCACGGCCATATCTTCAAACCATTCAGAGATCTTGGCTGTTCATGAGGCCAGCCGCGAGTTGTTCAGAACAGGGGGAATAATACGTGTTGTACTCTTTTTCCTTCACCATGGTTTGTCCCACTGGGTTTTCCTGGTAAGGTTTTAATGAGGCAACATCTAAAGTGTATTACAATCCATGTATGGTTATGGCATCCAAGGGTGAGTGTTATAAATCATATTGTGGATGTCCATAACCGGCCCAATGCTAGAGAGAGAGAGTCGACCGTGAGGAGAGAGAAAGAGAGAATCAGCATCTTGCATTTTTCTTATTATATTATGATTTGTATTTTTTCCATATTTGTATTTCCTTTCTTTAATCTTTCCATTATTCTATAACGGTGTAATTCCCTATATATAAAAGGCTCCTATGAATAATATAAAAACATAGATTATATTTTCTAGTTTCACGACATAAAGCTCTAAGTCCAACAACTGCTCAGTGCTCACCTCCACGATTTAAAAATTGTTTTTGTAAATGCATGCATGCATGCAGTCAAAAGAAAAGAAAACTTTAGGTTTACCTTTCATCTGAAACAAACTCTAAATCGATGGTGGAAACAACAAAAAAAAAACAAAATCGGCGAGTTTAATATACAAGACTCTCACAGTTCCTTCTTCATGCTAAGAGTAATATACACTTCACAACTAACTTTCGCTACTAAAAAGAACAAATCGTTAGCTGCATAAAAACGTAAATGGAGGTGGACAAATAACCGTTATGTAAGACCATCTCCAATAGAGCTAGATTAGTGTTGTTTTCATCACTAAAGAAGAACTAGATTATTGTTTTTCTATTTTTAAAATTTTGTTTCCAAACCTATTAATCGTTCAACGTATTAATTTTTTTTAAAACCAGTTAAGTTAATTGTAAATTAGGTGTGTTCCTGCACCATGTGCAGTAAATATTTTTTTAAATCTAAATCATACATAAAAATATTTTTATTAATATTTTATTATTTTTACTAATATTTTAATATACATCTTATTTAATTAAACGTAAAATTAAGATAAAAATAATTTTATTTATTTAAAATTATATTTAAGAATATATATGTATATATTTAAAATTATAATCTTTTTTTGGTAACAATGTTAAGTAAAATTATAATCTTAGATAGATTTTTCTATCAATTTATTTTGGTTAAATATATGTTAAATCAATTGTATAAAATTAAAGAAAAATTGATATAAAATTGTATAATTATCACAAATCAAAACTAAACAATATTTATAAACTTTGTAGATATATAAGAAACTAATTATTTTACGATAAAATTATATTTTTAGAAAAAATTGTAATTTTTTAAAAGCTTTAGGAAAAAAAATTGTATAATTATCACAAATCAAAACTAAACAATATTTATAAACTTTGTAGATATATAAGAAACTAATTATTTTACGATAAAATTATATTTTTAGAAAAAATTGTAATTTTTTAAAAGCTTTAGGAAAAAAAATTGTATAATTATAAAGATAAAATAAAATAATATTTCAAAAGTTGTAATGTTATATTTGAATATATTTATTTTAATGATGATGTATGAATTGTTATCATATTCTAAAAAGTTTACTAAAAATAAATATCAACATTAAATTTAATGTATGAGTTATTACCATATTCTAAAAAAAATTCCAAAAATATATATTAACAGTAAATGTAAGTGTTCATGTCATATTTAGCTATAAACCATGTCATCAATTTAGTAGTATTGTCACATTTTTCTGTGAAAGTGATTGTATAGAAGACATGTGGCAAAATCACTTCTCAAATAATATATATGAAATTTTTAAGTAGAAGAAACTTGAGTAATGAAGAATTTGATTTTTTCAAAATTTAAAATATCCTAACCTGATACGAAATAACCGAATCAGAACTAAAAATACCGGAACTCGATCTGATATGTAAAAATACCCGAAAGGGTTCTAGATCCATGTACCGAAGTATCCAAAATTTTGAAATACCTGATCTGAACCCCAACGGATATCCGAACGACCATGCCTATATGAGAGCACTATTAATAGAAAACAAAGATAATTTTGCAACTAAATATAATTTTGTGTTCACAATTTTATTTACTTATTTGTTTGTAACAGAAATATTTGCATAGTTTGATGTTTGGCATAAAACATCAAACCATGCAAATATTTCCCAAGTTTAAGACTTGTGTTTCTTCAACGATTTGTGCCTGTGGAGGAACATGTATGGTATCCTTTGCATTGTACCACGCCTGATACTCACTCTCTGCGTATCTGACTAGCTCCAATGGATCCCTGTCTATACCTCTAAATAGCTTATCATTCCTAACCTTCCAAATGTATCAGATTATCCAAGGATAAAGGTCTCTATCATCTTATGGCTTTATAATACTAATTTTCCTCCAAAATAGGTAGTCCATGTTGGCATAGATACTTGAGATAAGAAACGTTTGAGAGCTTGACGGTGTTGATCATAATGCCCATGCTTGTAAAGTCGGTGGGCATTCAAAAATCGCATGAGTAACAGTTTCTTCTGGCTCTCCACATCTTGGACAGTAGTTATCACATCGCATATTGCGACGTATCAGATTCCTTGTGACCGCTACCTGCCCTGAGATTAATTGCCATATAAGATGACAAATCTTTTTTGGTGCATTCACTTTCCAAGCAAAGGCTTGAAGTTTGGTTATACTGGGCTCTAGAACTTCTTTTTCCTCATCATCTGTCAGTATATCTGTAGCTACCCAGTATCCAGACTTGACTGTGTATTGACCATTTTTGGTATAACTCCAGCAAAAGGTATCACGTCGATGAGTAGGGATTATGGCCAGACTCTGAATCATCGGTATGTCCTCTTGGTCTACATATTGTTCCAGTAATCGAGTGTCTCACTCTTTTGATTCAAAATTAATAAGACTACTGACAGTCATCTTTGGATGTACTACTGGGGCCCTGGGGCGAGCCGGCCTTACTGGCGTTGAGGGAATCCATGGATCCTGCCAAACATTAATTTTATATCGTGAGTGCACTTTGTTTCTGATACCCATAAGTAATAGCTTCCTTCCTGCTATAATACTCATCCACACATAAGTTGGATTATCCACTGCGCCAATTCGCAAAGGCGAACTCAGGCGATAGTATTTTCCCCGAAGAACCCTCGCAACTAATGAATCTGAAAATTGAACTAGACGCCAAAGCTGCTTTGCTAACAAAGCTAGGTTAAATTCATGGAACATGCGAAAACCAATTCCTCCCTCCTCACTACATGCATACATCTTTTTCCATTTAGCCCAATGAATTCCTCGTTTATGTGGATTTGAGCTCCACCAAAATTGTGTGATGGCACTTGCAAGGTTCTCTCATATGTCTAATGGAAGCAAAAAGCTGGACATGACATATGTCGGAATAGCTAGCAAAATAGATTTTATTAACACTTCCTTCCCTCCTTTTGATAGCCATCTACCAGTCCAAGCATTCACTCTGTGTAGTAGTTTTTCTTTTAAGAACGCGAATAGCTTACACTTGGAGCCACTAATATCCTCTTGGATTCCTAAGTAGGAGTCCATTCCCCCCCCCCCTTCGTTTTGGATACCAAGTGTATCTTTAATCAGTTGTCTATCGTTTGTTGCAATCCTCTTACCAAAGAGTAATGAAGATTTATCAAAGTTAATACATTCACCAGATGCATGCCCATATTTCCTGACTACCGTGGAAACCAAAATTCACACCGTCGATTTCTGTAATCGGAGGAAAGTCAAGAAACCCTAAATTTCCCCGAGCTCTCGGATTCTCTGCGAGAGCCAAAAACAAGTGGCCAAATAAATGCGGAAAATATGAAAAGATAACAAAACGAATTTATAGAAAAGGTAGATCTTATTTCGAATCCGCGTAAGAGCGTTGCGATCAATACAAGAGATTATAAAAGCTTTGGCCGCAAGATCTGTCAGTGAATTACCTAGTTCTAGCAACCTAAAACCTAAAACCTAGTTGAGTCGCAGCTTGATAACAGAAAACGAAAAAGATACAAAAAAGGTTTTGATTGATTTCGGACTGAACCTTATGAAAGGCTGCCTATGTACCCCTTTCGAGGATCAAGCCGAACGTAGTTCGATTGAAAGAGTAGAACAAGAGATCGAACCGCCTTTGCGAGTTCGTCTAGTAATCGAGTACCAGTCATAGAAACATGACATGTCGAGAATAATGCCTAAAGTTTCTAAGTGTAGAGAGTTCTAAGAGTAAAATGAATTGTGTCTCTGCCTTTTCAACCTCGAAGTCCTTATATACTCCTCATAGAGGCGGTTTGCTCTTTCCATTTCTGCCCTCGGTCGAGTTTATCGCTTCGCGGAAATATTCCATTTTCCTTCAATCTTCGTGTTTATCTTTGGAGACTTCACATTTATCCTCCGAACTTGACATCTATCTTCTCCAGCAGAATAAAGATAAAACGTCATAAAAATTGGACTCGATTTTGTATAAAATCGCAAGTGGGCTTCTAGCTGCGTTTCTGACCCTTTCGGGCCGTTTTTCGACTTAAGCGTTTTTACGATTTATCGAAAGTGCGATTCCGAAACGACGTCGATTCCGAAGAAGGTTTGAATTTCTCGTATAGTGGAGGCAGTTCGAGGTGTTTAGTTAACCGGTGCGTTCGGTCCAACTCGCCCGTTCGGCGAGTTGGATGATGGTTGTTTCTTTGTTCGGGATCTGTTTGTCTGAGGCCTCGAGTAACCTTTCTTGAAGACTTATCGTGTGAATCATTTTTGGAGTTGATACGAAACTCGATCTAGGTTTTTCTCACTTTTCTTTTGACTTTTTTCTCTCTTTTTCAAAGAGGACATTTCCGGGGAAGTTCCGACGTTGATTTCGTTGTAACCAATTTTGATTCCAACAACTACTTTCATAACTTCTTCACATTCACGAGGCTCCGCCTTACAGAAGAAAAGATTATCATCAGCAAAGAGAAGGTATGATACTGAGGGGCTAGCGCGCAAGTCACATCCCCGTTATTTTCACTTGGTTCTCTGCATGATTAAGAAGACTAACAAACGCTTCTGTGCATAGAATAAATATGAAAGGAGACAAAGAATCTCCTTGATGTAAATCTCTTCTTGGGACAATATTTCTCTTTGGTTCTCCATTCATGAGAACTTTGTACTTGACCGAGGTGATACATCTCATCTTCCAGTCAACCTATATCTCTGAAAAACCCATCTTCTGCATGACAGCCTCAGTTAACGACTATTCCATCCTATCATATGCTTTACTCATATCCGTTTTTATGGTCATTCTCTTAACTCTTCCCCCTGGCTTGGTTCTCAGCGCGTGGAACATCTCCTGGGCTATCATGATATTATTTGTGATATATTTTCCAGCAACAAAAGCTGACTGGGTTTCAGATATCCGTTGTGGAAGATTCTTCTTCAATCTTTGGCATAAGACCTTAGATATTATTTTATAGCTGGCATTGCATAGACTGATAGGCCTAAACTTTGTCATCTCATTTGGCTTAGTAGTCTTAGGGATTAGGCAGATATTGGTATCATTTAGCCCATGCGCCATTGTTCGTTCAAAAAGAAACTGATTAACCATACGAGTTAAATATTCTTTGACAATATCCAAAACATCTGGTAGAAAAGGGTTGTCATTCCATCTGGTCCTGGGGCTTTTTCTGGGTGCACGGCAAAAAGTGCTAATTTTACCTCCCATTCAGTCACTGGTGTTGTAAGATCTTCATTTATTGTCCCAGTAATCGTTGTCGAGACCTCTGCTAGCGCAGAAGCTATATCCTTCGGGTTGGAAGACTCAAATATTTGCCTAAAATAGCTAGTAGAAATGGCTACTAATCCTTCCTCATCCTCCACCCCATTTTCATTTTCATCTAGGAGTTGTGTTATCCTATTCCTTGCTCTTCTTTGCTTCACAAGCACATGGAAATATTTTGAGTTCGTATCACTTTCCCTTAACGAGAGAACCCTACGTTTTTGTCTCCAAAACATCTCTTCAGCCTTAAGAGCAGTAGATAGTTCCTTTAGAGCATCTGCTATTTCTCCGGAAGTAAAATCATCATTTGAATATAGACCCTCCACCTTCTCCTTAAACTCCTCTGCCAGCTTTTCTGAATTCACATTGTTTTGTCTTCTTCATTGGCTCAAAGCTTTTCGACAGCTAGCAATAGGTTCCATTTGTTCGCTTCAGGAGGCAGATCCTCTAACTTTCATCCTTCCAGAATGACTTGCCTTAGCTCTTCATTATCCAACCAACATTTGTCAAATTTGAATTTCTTTTTTTCTTCACTGGCTTTGTGAGAATGTCCGCTAGGACCAGACGATGATCCGAGCTCCAAAGCCTGAGATACTTAACAGCTGTATGAGAAAATTTTTCATGCCAATCCTCATTCTCCACTGCTCTATCCAATCGACACCTAACAGTTGTCCCTCATAATCTTTTTCCAACCCATGCAAGCATATTCCCAGTAAATGGAAATTCTAGCATGCCACAATCACTCAACATCTGCTTGAAAGGCATGAAGGAGCTATCAAAATGCCTTATGCCTCCCTCCTTTTCGCTATGATCAGTTATTTCATTAAAATCACATATCATGAACCAAGGTCCAATTCGTGTTGTTGAGAAACGCGTAAGCCGTTCCCAGACCTGATCCTTACGTTCTTAAACAAGGTCTCTATAAACAAATGTCATAAAGACTTTTATTCCATTAATGACTGCTTTAGTGTCAATCATTCTGTTATTCGAAAATAAAACATTAACTCGAAATTCATCCAAAAATAAAAGAGCTAAACCTCCGGTAATACCAAGTGGCTCAACGGTAAACAAGTGATCAAATCCTAAGTCGGCCTGAATGTTTTGTAACAGCAGCCTCCTATTCTTCGTCTCAGAAAGAAAGACGAGTCATGGGCGATGCTTCTGACACATCTCCGTAAGGCGTCGAATTGTGAGGTCGTTTCCAATCCCTCGACAGTTCCAACTGAGTGTCCTCATAGATAATCGTGGGATGAGTTTTTGGAACCCATCAATCCATCACTTCTGGACGAGCCACCTCTCTGCTTCTTCGAACTCTGGTGGTGACGTGTTGACTTGCTTGATTCTCGAGCCGTATGAGCTCCATGAGACGAAGATAAAAGCTTACGAGGAGATCCCCGATGAAGGATCTCAATTTTTTTACTCTGAAAGCCCAATGGAACAGTCGCTTTAGTGCCTTGTCTACTGATCTTCAACGCTTTAACATCAGGTCCTGCAGTCGCTATGATCGAATCATGCTGAGCTGCGGTGTCTTCCATCTATTTGAGATCCAAACCTAGTAAATCCTCATCTAGCACTTCACACTTCATCATTCCATCATCCTTCTGATCCTCAATTTCCATATCATTCAATGCACCAATAATCTGATTATCTCCTGCAATGGTTACAGGCTCCTGATCACTAAGAGTCTTAAAAGAGAGAGATCGAGTAAGCCCTTTAGATCGTTTTGTAACATTCTCATCCCTGTCATGATCGACTCGGGATGGCGTAACAATAGTGCTAGCCAGCCCTTTAGCGATGTTACCCTCTCCCGACCTCATAACTTGTTGAGCGTTTGGACCATTTGGACCATTGTTCCTTGTGCCAGAGGTTTGTTCATAGGGAACAATCTCACGAGAGCGTGTTAATGGTTCCTCCCGTTCATATTGAGAAGTTTTTGACGTGTTAACTTTATGCTTGGTCGTCTCTGCTTTCTCTTGCCAAGTTAGCTCCTGGTGACGGTCATATGGACCTTTAGAAGCTCGGGAACCCCCATATCTGTTACTCCTAGAGTGATCATTTCAACGTTGCATGATCCTGTCTGTATGCGTGCCACGGAGCTCACGAGAATAAGGTTCCCTCTGCGCATACTTCCTGTCGTCCACACCATACCCTGAACTAGCTGAGTGTCTGGTATATATGTCCATGCGTGGCACCAAAAGCGACTTTGTGGCTGTTCCTGTGGAAGCTGCATCCTCGTGAAGATACCAGGATGATTTGTTTGTGATTGGAGTCGAGACCGTATGTCCAAGGAGGGACAATATTCCTTTTAATTACGTATTTTTTAACAAATATCCAAATATACTTAAGTCCTCAAAATCTGAAAATAAAATAATAGAAAACATAAAAAAAATTGAATAATGCAAGACTAAATATTTAAATTTACATAAGAATTAGTTCAATTTAAATATTTGGATGGAGAACAAATAAATATTATCAGTATTTTGAACATTTACTGTTATTTTTAGACATTTACTTGTGACTATGTTGATAATTTTTAGATATTTTCATATTTTGAATATCTAATAGATATAAATTTAAAATAATTAATATATTTAAGTATATAATTGTAATTTACACTACAGGAAATGTGGGTATTAATAGCGGGTGTTAAACGCTATTAGTTCGTTTAATAACGTTCCCTAAAACGCTCTGACAGCGCCCGTTATCGTAGGTCCGACCCTTTTGATAGCAGATCTATCGTATGCTATAGTTAAATAAACAACGATAACGTTAATATCTATGCAATTGTTAATCCTACTATATAAAAGGGACTAAATTCAAAGCTTTTGGGACTATCCACCTCAGCCAAAATATTCTCATCCAAAAAGAATTAGAAATAAATGTCATTTAAAAGATAATTAACTAATATACGACTTTTGATATTTCTAGACATTTCAAATTTGTAACTGCTAATTTATTAATAGAATCATATATCTATATTGAATTATGTTCTATTTTTAATCGTTAGACTTCAAGGGTAAATAAATTATTAATTTATAATATATATAGTTTATAACTTTATATTGTAGTTATAAATAAAGAGAAAATAACCGGAGAGGGTGAAGAAGCTCATGTAAAATTATGTAATTAAAATGGTAAAATGGTGAGTATGATAAGGTGAATCTAAGAAAATTTGTTGTACAAATTATGGTGCTTTATTTGTCTATTATAATGATTTAAAAAAAAATATATATTCACATAAATAAGTCAATATTTGTTGTTTTTTTTTTTGGTAAGATGTTAAGATTATCATTTTCTGAAAGGTTACACTGTTGTTTTTAAACAACTTATTACATCAAGGAAACAAACACAACCAACAACAACTCAAAGTAAAAAAAGCCTTAACGAGGTCTTATACAAGAAAGATAAAAAGAAGTAGAGAAGAATAGAAAGAAGAACTTGCCGGGTAAGAGAGGAGACGGTCACGCATCATACGGTCGAGAGAGGCAAAGATGACCGATGAAAGTGAGGAGACAGCTGTGAACACACGAGCATTATGCTCTTTCCACAGCAGGTAGATGGCTGACTGAAAGTAGAGCTTGATGACTGGAGTAGCATGCGCATCTGCGTTGACGCGAGGTTGATTGATCCAGGCTGCAACAGAGTGTAGATCAGCCTGAGGAGAAATCCAAACTTCAGCAGCAAAAGGCTCCTATATCAAGCGAGAGAAAGAGCACTTATATAGAAGAGATGATGGTGAGTCTCTATTTCCAGATTACAAAGGACGCACGTTCCGAAGACATTTAACCCCCAGCGCCTCAAGCGATCCTTGGTTGGCAGTCTTCTCCTCAAAGCCAGCCATGATATAAACGCATTACGTGGAATATGTTCCTTGAACCAAATAGTCTTGTGCCAATATTTATTGTTGAT
>NC_027750.1:35133620-35143030 GCF_000695525.1 Brassica oleracea var. oleracea
GAGGATTATAGTGTTTCCTTTGGAAAAAGTAATAGGTTGAATGATAGATGGCGTGCGTGCTTTTTCACATGGAAATCTGCACATATATTAAAATTGTAAGATTTGAATCATAGAGAAAATATAGTGTATATGACTGAAGTTGGTCCATTCCGAAATTAAAGATGGTTAAAATTCTTCTTTGTCAAAATGCATAGATGTGAATCTTATATAAATAGAGTTCTCCATTGCTTATAGCAGTGTAATAAACTCTGTTTGTAAAGGAGAAAAAATGTTATATAAGTGAAAACAAAAATTATGATTTTTTTTTCTTGTGCCTATAGGCTCTTCGCAATTTGAAGAAGAAAGAACATATTGTGTAAAAATCTTTGGCTCGGTCAAATTTTATCCAGTTGTTTATAAAACTGTTGTTATCTGATTCATGTAATTTTTAAGTGTTGATTTAAAAGCTCAAAAAACACATCTATACTGACTTTTTGATAGTTTTTTCTGTGATTTGAATTTAAAAAGAGATAAAACTTTCGATAAGTTATGTAAACTCAGAACAAGTATTTGGCTTTAGAAAGCATTTACATGTTTCAAACTTATAATATATACATATATAATGTTTAAAATTATGCATATAAAACCTGTTTAAAATGTGCCTAAATATGTTTCTCTTCTTTAATGTGTTAATCGTATTATATATAACATTATTTTAAAAATTCAAAAAGTTTATGTCACATACAAAAAACCATCAATAAAAAATATAATTCTCCATCTACAACAAGAAAAATGAAAAATTATAAACATATAAATTTAAATTAAGAAAAATTAACATTGGAAAAAACAAGAAGTTAATGTAAAAAAAAAAACCGAAAAATAATATTATAAATAAAATAAATTTATAAGACAATATCTAGTAGTTATAATAATGTTATTAAAACTCATTAATTTGTTTTTACCTATAGCAACGTTTTTTGTTATTAATTTGTTTTTTTTAATTTTCCAACATCGTTTACAATTAAAAATTGGTTTATTATTAATTTGCTTTTTAATTATCCAACATTGTTTACAATTAGAAATTGGTTTATTAACTAACCTAACTAAACCAATTCACTATAGTTAAACCTATCTAAACCTAATACAGCAACCAAACCAAGTTTTTCTTCATTCTCCACCGCACTCAAGCTTCCTCTTATTCTTCTTCTTCTTTCCCTTTTAATTCTCCTTCGCTTCCTTTACAGCAGTCTCCTTCGCCAGAGTTACTCCACCTTCCTCTCAGAATACATCCAGACTCTTTCTCTCGTTCCTTCTCCTCTATTAGATAAACAACAAGACAACTGTTAACCACACAAATACATAACTTGCAACGTAAAGAACGTTCATTAACAAGCTTCAAAATTACATACCAAGTTTATTGAGGAAGCGGCGTCCACTGATACGCTTCCAAATATGTTCCTCAGTCTTGTTTACAGTATCACAGTAAGCTTAAATAGCAGCTTTGAACTATAAAACAAATAAGCCAATAACCAGATTCATCAAATCTCTGAAACACAAACATATAAGCTCAAAATCTGGTAAGAATAAACTATCTTGTGCATAAGATTCGCATCAATACAAGACCTTACTTCAAAAGAGACTGCAAGTAGTTTGAATGAGATGACGAGGTGTTACTCGTACAAGAAACGATCTCGGCTCCTCCATCTATCTCCAGCAACGAAGAAGAGAGGAGGGAAGTAAAGCGGAAGATGGCGACAGCGGAGTTGGGGAGCTCGGCGGCAGGTCGAGATCCGTGACGAGTAGACGTGCGGCAAGTTTGACCAGGGTGGAGAAGAGGTGACGATGATAGACATGGATCTGTAGTGTTGAGTGGAGAAGGATATTGAGAGACGGGGATGAAGAAAAAGATTGTGTTACTGGGGATGAAGAAAGAGGTTAGAGAGACAACAGATCTGTTAGATTAACGAAAAAAAAGTGGAAAACAAAAGATAAGAGAAAGGGACAGGAAGAAACGAAGAGAAGAGATTAGAGAGACAAGATCTTGTCCATTAGATTTAGTTTAATCAACGGTTGTGGTTAAAAGGTTCTGATCCTCACCCTTGTATATTATTGGTCAGTTTGTTTTGACAAACCAATTTTTTGTAATTACTTTCCTATTCTATTTTTTTGAGAGAAATTTGATGTATGATCTATAATTATTAAAATTCTGATGTTTGGTATAAAATATAGATTTATTGTTTATATTTTGAATCTGAGTTTAAAATTTTAAATTGGAAATCAAATTGTAGAAAATGAATGGAGAATATGTTTTGGTTGAGTTAAAAGTATAAACTTTGAAGTTTAGGTTTCATGGTATTATGTTAGGTTTAGAGTTTAGTTACATAAAATAAAAGGTTAAGATTTAACATTTGGAAATTAATTTTCATAAGTATTGGATAGTATAGAATTAGGGTTTTTTAAATTTAAGAATTTACGTTAAAAATATTAGATTAGATTATGACTTTGTGTGTAGGGTTTAAGTTTGGGGTTTAGAGTATTAGATTTAGGGTGTAGATTGAGATTTAGTGTTTGATGTTTCGATTTTGTATTTGAAATTAGTTTTTCACAATAATTAATTGATATTTAAAGTTTATGTTTAGGGGTCAAATCACAAAAATTTGTATGCAAGGTTTAAATTTGGAGTTTAGGGTGTAGATTTATCATTTACTGTTTGAGACTTTGAATTTACATTTTAGATTGTATTTTTAAAATGATTAAATTTTGAATTTAAATTTAAGATTAAGGTTATATTATGAAAAATTAAAGTTTTAAAGTTTATGTTTAGGGGTTAGGGTTGAAACCCTAATCTTTAAACACAACTCTTAAAACTTAAATATTTTATTATTTAAATCTCAAATCTTGTGTTTAAATTCAGAATTTAATATTTTATAAAATTAGTTTCAAATATTAAATCTAAACCTCAAAACATAAATGCTAATTTAATTTCTAAACACAATCTTTATTTTATTATGAAATTTCAAATTTACTGAGCATTCATAAAAGAATGTCATTTTACAAATCAAAATTTTAAATATCAATTATCATTCTTTTGTTAATCAATCCTCCTTCTTTTTCATTGGTAAAAATATATTCTATAAATTATAAACTGTAAATTGATTTATAACTAAACCAAGCTCATCCTTTAGTGCTTCTTATCGTCATAGAGATTAGAGACTCCAACACGAAGTTACATTTTGAGAATTTTGAACTAGCCGAGAATCTACATTTTTGAGAATTTTGAACCAATATTTCAAACATAAACCATCCTTCACAAGCTTCCTGATGTTCTGGCCTGTAGTTTTTTCCAAAAACAAAGAAACATCCTTTTAGAAAATCAGAGATTAATATCTATTCTATAAGCAAGACAGTAATCAAAATCTTCAGATTAACAAATCTTCAAGACTACAACATAAGACCTCCCACTCACTAATCAAATGATTCAGTAAACACTATCTTCGAGATTCTTCTTGTTCTTACCAGTTTCGTCAAAACCATAAGCTCTTCTCTTGCTGAACTTGAAAGGAGAAGACTTTGAACCGTTCTTGGCTTTGTTCATCTCCATTGGAGACAAAGAAGAGAAGGGCCTGAGAGGAAGAAGAAAAGGAGACGACTTTAGAGGACGATGGAGGGGATGAAGTAGGTTTCTGTTTAATATCATCTCTGAAGAAGATATGAATCATAAATCAAATCACGAATTAGGGTTCTTACTCGAATCAGAGAGGGATTTAGGGAGCCGAACATGAAGTACGAAAAGGAAACGGAGACGATGGCAAAGAGAGAGATAGAGAGACTACGGTATACACGGGAGATTTAACTCGGCTGGCCCTGAACGACGAAGATTGGAGCTTTGTCCGGTGGAAGCCATGAAGAAACTGACCGGCAAACACGACGGAGGAGAGATGGAGACCAAGAGACGATGAGTTCGAGAGAGAGGTGGAGGTGGAGGAAGAGACTCCAGTTTAAGATTCTGAGAAACAGTGAATCTGAAAAGTGTTTGGTGGCAAAAAAAAATTTTCTAAGAGCTGGAGACTACGCTTAGAAAATTAAAGCGGCTAAATTTTTTTATTTTCCAGCAATAACAATTTTAGCGTTCTAAATTGACAAATGGTATAAAAAAAATAAGCGTTGGTATACAATAGCAAAACTGTCATAAGCGCTATAATCTAATGCTATTAATACTCACATTTCCTATATTGTTAGATATTTTGGTATGAAAAATATTTTAGTTTGGATTAAATTCGAGTCTGGTTATATGGATATTAAATTTTTAGATCCTTTTGAGTATTTAATCAGTTTTATTTAGTGTTTAATATTACTTTCAAAGCTAGTTAGGTTTTTTGGATCCAGATATTTTACCCATGCTTATTTTTTTCTATTAATATAAAGCAAAATAAAATAAATGTAAAACAAATATTTTTGGCTTATTTAACATACATAATTATTGGATTATACTTTAGAATACCAATAAAAATGGTTGGACGTCGTGTCAATATTGTTGGATATGTTGCAAAATTGACGTAGTCTATAACTAATAACATATATTTTCTCATAAAAGATTCTTGGTTAACTATAATAAAAACATGATAGAATTGAGTGAAAAAGTTTAGAATTACGTGTAAAATAATGTGATCTCTTCACTCGGCACGTGAATTTTTTTTTCAATCGATTTCACGAATTTTTTTTCCTTTTAAAGTTTTTATCATTTCTGGTTTTTTTTCTAGAGATCGATTATGTTTCTAATTTTTGGTCTGATATGAAAACTTTCTAAGAAAATCAATACTTGGATAAATTAAAAATCTGACTTTGTGTGTGGTGTTTTTTTTATCTCAGTTTCATTAAGTCATAACCAATCACAATTATTTGTTGTTTTCGTGTAGAGAAACCTCAACCATGTCCAAATTTGGTAAGATATGAAACTTTCGGTTTCTAAGAATATTTTAATTCCATCATTTAGTTTACGCGAATATTAATGATTTGGTATTTATTTCTTTTAAAATGATATTATTCGGTAGTTGTAGATAGATAATTTCATTTCATTAATACAAATGTTAAAAATACATAAACTAAAAATGAGCTGATTAAAAAAAATAGTGTGTGAACACATTAAATTTTCTGCGGTGGAGTTAAAAAAATTAGTGTGTGAATGCATTAATTGTTAAATGATTGTGAAGCTAACACGTCAGTATACTCAAATTAAAATCGATGTGGGGTTTCTAGGTGTCGAATATAGCGTGAACGCATTAATGACAAATGCTTTTCTTTTAATATATAACTAGATTAAGATCTGCGCCTTGCGCGAGATAAACATTATATATAAATTATTTTTACGTATTATATATTTTTTTACACATTATGAAATAATAAATATATTAAATATTAAAAATTCAGTAACTTTTATCAAAAAAATTGTTCAAATAAAATTTCAAAATTAAAATATTTATGTATTTTATATGGTATATAGTTAATTTAAATGATATTAAAATATACATATATATATAATCTTAATATTTAATAAATGAGTCTTCATACTTATATGATTTTGTAATCATTTGTATCTTGTCATAAAAAAAAATTTAAACCATGGTTCACAAAAATTTTAATGTGAGACTTTTAACAATTTTAGTAATTTATAGTCATTTCTTAAAATTAAAAATATAACATATACGGAAAAATATAAATTTTATTATATGGTTAATGTGGTTGTTTAATTTAGTTTAATAAGTTAAAATTGAAAAAATGATAGAGAACATACTATTTTTTATCAAATCTTTATTATTCAAAATCATTAATTGTTATATATATTTTAGCTACATTAGGCAATTTCGTAATTTTTATTTATGGAAAAAAATAATAATTAATTTATGGTTAGTTTAATAAAAAGCTTATTATATATTTAGATGGACCAACCTATTTTTCTAGAAATTTTAAAAATCATTGTGGTGATGACACATGACTATCTCAAATGTTGTAATGTTTCTCTTTTAATATATAGGGGATTAGACTTTGACCCGCGCGCCTGGGCGGGTGTTTGTTCATGTTTATGTTCTTGTTATAGATTCATAAACTTGGACAATTGTGTGTTTTGCTCGATGTGTTTAACGTCGATGTGCGGGTGTTTATTCATGTCTTATCTCTTTCTCGGTCCTGACCTTCTTCCTCGTGAATTCTTTTTAAACAATCTAGAGAAATATAATTAGATTTAACACTTTAAGAACTGAAGAAATTAAATCTATCGATTACTACTACAAATTTTGGCATAAAGGTTATAGTTTCTTGATTGAGGTTTACTTGATTTTCTACGATAAATTATTCTAACCTATATTCTATGTTATGATTTTTGAAAGACAATCTAAGGTTTGAAATACCAAGACCCTTCAATCAGATAGACACAGCCCGGCCCCAGTTTAATCATCAGAAAACCTCTTGTATGTCTTTGATCGATAAAGAATCAGTTAAAACTGTCTTTTTATTTCGGTTGTGCGGGAACGAGCTTAACTCACTTCCTTTGAACATAATAATTTCCAGGATTTCGTCTCAATTTCAGATTCTTTGCAAAGGTTCTTTTCATTGAAACCGAGATCAAAATATTTAACTCAGGTGTAGAATGGAATAAGTTAACAAATTGACTTGATTGTAGAAGGTCTGATTAAATGAAAAGATCATAGACAATTGTTATTTAGAGAAGTGGGATTGACTTCATCTTGTAGATGTATGATCTCTTCGTTCTGTTTTTATGTGGATTTTGCTTCTTTGTTGGTTGGTGCTATGATTGACAACAAAACAATCACATTTCAATTGTTTTTGCAGCTTTGAATGAAATATCCGAGCAATCCAAGGAGCTTTGATTGTTGCTTCAACCCTGTAGATGATTCTTGGTTTCAGTGGTCTCTGGCGTAATGTTGTTAGGTTAGTCTGGAGGAGGAAGTAGTCTCAAACATTCGTCTTTCTCTTGCACAATATTATATATTCCAGACGCAACTTCGGTGTTACACTGCCATGTAAACATATTTATTGTTATATATTGAGAAAAATATAAAACTATAGAAAATTAGCTCATATAACCAAAAAAGTATATAAACTATTGTTGATATGCCTTGTTTTTCAAGTTTAAGATCAGATGTTTTATATAATTTTTATTTTTTTCATTAGTAGTTAATGAATATTAATTTATTCATGTAAAATTTTCTAAAATACATTTCATTTAAATTAATAAAATAGAGATAATATTATAGCTGATAATTAATTTTTAACTTAAAAATTAGTCTGTACAGAATATTTTAAAAATTCATTAACTATACTATAAATTATTTTATATGTTATTCTTTGTACTTATAAATTCAAAATAGCTTTACCAATCATATTTTTATTACACTTAGTTAAAATATTAAGTTTGTTAAGTAAACACAAATTCACATATTTATATATATATATAAACAAAATTAGTTGTTATTTTTGAAATTTCGATATGTTAACTAAAAATATAAATTTATGCAAAAAAAACTGCAGAAAATTATATATAAATGAGCCTATTAATTAAATATAATTGGTCCAGAATTTATTATATGAATGAGAACTTATACTGAGTGATCGAATCAATCATCGGAGTGATCTATTCAGAGCTACACTTTTGCATAACCTTCTAAGGACGTGAAAAGCAAAAGGGTCCACCATCAACTAGCAAATGTTTAGAGCTGTTGTGACAGGAAGAAATGCACGTAGTTCCCTCACAGCTGTTGCACGCACAAAAAATGTTACTTTCAGATCTTTCAACTCTACCACATGATGCACCTGACGAAGAGTACCAAGCCATTGTTGAAGTATGCAGCAGCCATGTTGATCAATTGCTAGCCGGAAACAGTTTTGAGCAAAAACTTTTGTATAATAATTCTGTAAAGAACAAAAACACAGTGGATAAAAGAAAGAGTGTCATATTCTAAGACAATACCTATTTGGAAAAGAATGACTCAGAGTCCATCATGTCTACCTTCACTTGTACCACAAGCAATACAATTACCATGTTCAAACTGCTAAAGAACATAGCATACAAAGATTGGGGTGTTTTATGTTGTCTGACTTCTTACAGAAAATCATGAACTTAAGAAGACAGACACTGCAAAATCAAAGAGGAACTTGAAACATCAAGCTGATATATTTTGAGTTGCTGAAATATATTACTTCAACTTACAATTTCGATTAAGACAGCCATTTAAAACAAACAAACAAACAAAGATGAAAACTTACTCAACGGCCATAAAGAAAGATTCAGCACATTAATACATTTTGATAACCAACTTAACTGTTAAGATAGATCCTATAACTAACAAAGAGCAAACCATACAGTATCAAAATACTTCCATAACATAAGCAGAGTATTGTGAATGAGATGCTTACTCATTGCATAATCACATTTTTAGTACTGTTTCTCCTTGTAAATGTAACTACTCCCATGCTTACAGCTCTGACTACCGGCATAATTTGTTCCTCAGAACAAACAAACCTCAATAGCGACTGTACCTAATGGCTTCTGACAATGCCAAAAAGAAAAAACTTTTCCAAATAAAAACACTTGAGAATAAACGCAAGTAAAAATTTCACACATATTTTTTTTTGCTTCGTCTTTCCTATAGCGCCAAACACGACGTAATCAAGCTCAGTGATACCATATCTCAGATCTAAAGATTAAAAAAATAGAGGAATGATTGATGGGAATGATGCCATTATCTCATCAATCAATCAAACATATTGATGCGTCGGAAAGCCTCGCGGTTACGATATCGTTTCCGTAGTATCTGATGGTTGGAACCGCTTCTCGACGGTGGACTTCTCTAGCTTCGACAAAGTGAGAATCAATGGCGACCTAATTTCCGGCTTTGCTGTGATTGATATGTTCACGAATCGATTTATTTATATAAATAAATCTCTATGTTTAGCTTTAATACCTTTAATAAAACTACTGTGTTTTAATCCAATGTCATGGATATGTAATTATCGAGGAAAAGTTAGGGTATTTCCTATTTGTACAGAATAAGTTTTCATAGTGAACGACAAATCATGGTATATATACAATCGTACGGTGATACGATACTTAATGGCTAATTATTTTCTTCTATGTATTTCTGATTCGGATCGAGGTTATACTTCCGTTTTTGTTAATCTGAGTGTATACAAATGGATAATTGTTAATGTATTTTGGATTCAGATATTATACGTTTTTTAACAAAGCGAGTGTATTTACAACAGAAAAATTTTCTGGCGTAATGTATACATGGTAATTAAACTAATGTATACAAACGGATAATTGTTAATGTATTTTGGATTCATGTTTAATTACCACTAGCTTTTGACCCGCGCGTCCGTGCGGGTGTTTGTTCATGTATTAAACTGTTAAAAAC